>NW_006434839.1:442147-447105 GCF_000325575.1 Pteropus alecto
GCGTGGCGGGTGGCGGGTGGGAGGAGACATTAGGCTGTGATCTGTCTTATCAAAGGGCTCCGCCAGTCCCACGAGGAATTCTGAAGCTGGGATGCCCCTGCAATCGCCCTAAGTTCGTGGAATTGACTGGGCCTTTGTACCCTCCACAAGCCATCGTAGGATGTGGGCTGCCTTGGGAAGAGACTCTGACCTTGGCCGAGGCAACTTTTCAGCTGCGGGCTGTCTGGGGCAGCACCCCACGATCTGGGGCCATGTCTGAAAGGGGATCCCTGCAGACATCACAGTGCCCCCGATGTCATAATGCTGATAGTTCTCCCATCCTGGGAGCTCTTTGACAATAATATCATTAGAGAAACAAATTTCAAATTGTGGAGCGGAAAAGAGCGTTGGAATATTTTAGAGATTTTTTTTTTAGAAGGTTTTAGATTTTTTAAAAAGATTTTTAAACATTTGGATGTGCAATGCAGAGTGTTTCCAGCATCCGTGGCCTCCACGCACTAGATGGCAGTAGCACCCTCCAACCACAGTGTGATGACGGAATGTTCTAAGTGGAAGAAAACCGATGCACAGCACTCCATACGGTGTGCTGCCATTTACATGGAATGCCAGAGGAGACAGCAGACCGGGGTCACTCCTGAGACTGGGGGTGGGAGCAGCGGTCGACTGAAAATTGGCACGAGGGGACTTTTTTGGGTGACGGAATTGCTAGATGTCTTCGCAGGGGTCAGAGTCAGCGCTGGCTGAGAAGCACTGCACTGCTGGTTACCGGGGGCCCTCAGGCCCCGCGTGCTGCTCTGAGTGCCTGCGGACCAGCACGCGGTTCATCCTTTGATGTGGGACCCAGAAGGCAACAAGTTGGTCCGCAAATTCAGTATAATTTAGTGTGTGTGTGCGTGTGTGTGTTTTGGGGGTATATTAGGGGACTGATAAAGGAACAGGGCAAGTGACCCTAGATGAAGACTTGGAGGGTCGGCAGGAGTCGGGTGAGAGTTCCACCATGGAGAGAGAGCGCAGGTGGATTCCACCCAGAGCCAGCGTGTGTGAAAGCCGGTCTTCTGGAGTCTTGAGGAACTGACAGAAGTTCACCTGTGCGGAAGGGTTTGGAAGAGGGCAGTGGCAGGAGATAAGGCTGGAGAAGTGGTAGTAAAAGGCCAGGTCACGTGACAAGTTTCAACATCTCTACTTGAATGACCTCAAGCTTTGTAATGATTTTTAAAATGCATTTTATAGAAGAGAAGTAATTCCATTGCTAAAGCACGCAGAGGTGCTTCCTGTGGTGTAGAAAAGCATCCAAGCACCGTTAGTAATTTACTCCTGTGATGAATCACATAGCCACAAATAGTTTTTTTTATTATTTATAAATACACGAGACCTTACCACCTGTCAGCCACTGTTCTAAGTGCTTTATAAAAATTAACTCATTTAATACATAGAACAACTCTACAAAGTAGGTACTGTATTTTTTAGCAGCTTCGTTGCGGATTAATTCATGTATCATCAACTTTACCCAACATAAGTGTACCATTCAATGGTTTTTATTAAATTTATAGAGTTGTGCAACCATCACTACTACCCAGTCTTAGAATAGTTCCATCGCCTTAAAACATTCCCTTGTCCCCTGCCACCCCCAGTCGAAGGAGACCACTGATGTACTTTACAGATTTTTCTCTTCTTGAAATTTCATGTAAATACAATCACATGATACACATACATTCGCATCTGGCTTCTTTCACTTGGCCTCATGTTTTTGAGGTTCATCCATGTCGTCCGTGTGGTTTTGTGTTTTCATTTCTCGGGGAGATACATGGGAGTGGATACTTGAGTCTAGTGGTAAGTTTATGTTTCATTTTTTAAGAAACTTACAAACTGTTTTCCAAAGGTCTGTTCAGGACTATTTTTACCATGGTCCTAATTTTCTTGATGGGAAAATGAGGCATGGGGAGATTCAGAAACTCGTACAAGGTCATAAAGCCTGTAAGTGGTGCAGGTGGGAACTGAACTTGTACAGTCTGGAGCGGCCTCTGTGAACTTGACATTAAACTTTGGCGGCGACTTCCTGGGTTGGAAATTGTTCTCAGTTTCAAAGAATGAACCTTGCCTACTTTTCCTTACTTGGGTTTTGTTCCAAACTGCTAGAGAACGTGCTCTTCAGCTCTGTCCGTGGGAACTGGGCTCGAAGGAATTTCTGTGATGTCCTTTTCCTTCTTTACTTCCAAGGTCATTCCCTAAGCAAATTTCAGCCCACTCAAGTATTTTTATTTTCGTGTTCCTTCCGTGGGAAAAATGAACAAGCCTCAGAAGTGTTTGCAACTGGGATTTGTAAACTCTCCAGTGACCAAGTCCCCTTTCTTGGACCAAGAACCACCTTCTTAGGACAAAACAGCATTCTAGCTGCTGACTGAAAGTGGCGCCTGGTGGCTTCCTTTCCGTGTAGCGGCTGGCGGCCCACGGTGCACATGCCCGTGGTGCCCAAAATACCCCTTTGCTCTGACCGTTAATGATTTCCTCCTGATCTTAGAGGCCAGCACAGTCATCACTCCCTTCTGTTTCCAAGGTTTGATGTGACCTCCCCCCTGTGCACCCTGACCTTCCTGAGGATTATGAAAAAACAAGACAGCCCGCTCTTTAGCATGCTCTAAACACATCAGCGAGGAGATGCCTTTTTAGGCCTTTAGGTTAATTTATACGTGATTGATAATATACAAATTTGGTAATTATTCTTATAGAGATATGAACGACCTTGAGAGAGGCTTAATCATAGTTAATGTCATGGCGAGGTTCTACTGGGTCTTTGAGTTCTAGTAATATATTCTTAGGGCATGGGTGTTTTCTAGGTGTTGTTACTCTGGGAATGTAACTTGCCAAAAATCATAGACCAGTAGGAGGCGCAACTGTGATCCTAATTCAGGTCCCAAATCTTCAGCCCTAAACTATGCTGCCCCCCAAGAAGACTCCTGCCTTCTAGGATCACCTTATGAACCCTCAGGCTAAGCTAAATGTCCCCCTTCGGGGTTCTTGTGCCACCCTGTGCATGCTTTTATTGCGGCCCTTACCATAGTATATTGAAATTTTCAGGATCTCCCACTGTATTTTAAGCTTCTGCAGGGAAGACGTGTGTGTGTGTGCGTGTGTGCGTGCATGTACGCACACTAATTTTCCTTGTATCATTTAGCTAGTGTATTCCTGTAGCTTTTAGATGTTGTGTCTTCTCCCCGATTGTCATCTGTGCCTTTCATTGAATGGGATTCCACTCAGTTTTTGAGCTTTTGGGTTTTGTTTAATAAACTACTTTCCACCTGTTAGTCACCAAATTATTCCATATTTTCTTTTATCAATTTCATAATTTTTCCTTGCACATTTAGCTCTTTTATCCATTTGGATTTACCTTCGAATAAAGTAAGAGGAAGGGATCCAGTTTAATTTTTCTCCCAACAGTGAGCCTCACTCCCAGTACCGTTTAATAAATAATCTGTTCTTTGCCCAGTTATATATGGTTCACTTTTTATCGTATCTTAAGTTCCAATGGGTATTTTTATGGTCATTTTCCTGTTCCATTAGTCTAACTGTAACTTAGTAGTATGCCTTAAAATGTGGTAGAAATATTGAAATTTTATTTTTATTTATTTATTTTTTACAGCAGCAAAAGAATACCTTATCAGAAGGGAGAGTAAGGCAACAGTACACTTCCAGACGGGGAAGTGGGCCCGAGCAAGAGCGGGGAGCTCAAGAGCCAAAATTTTATTCTTTTATATAAGCTTCAGGTGTATTGTTGAGTTCACTAAAATTGTTAGTGAGCTCAACAATATTTTATATCCGGAAAGATGGGGTAGATTTGTTCATAGGTAAATTCCCTGCCTCTATATGATTCTTATTTACCTTTATATCCTTAACACCTGAAACAGCATCTCACACGTACAGTAGCTCAGTGAATATTGACATAACTGAACTATTATTCAACTGTTTTATGGTCTCCTTTTAGTGACTGGGCAGGGAAACAAATCATGTGATGGTGGAGGTGACATTCGAAGCCATCTTGTCTTTTTTTTGAAGTTGAGAAATGAGAGCAAGGGTCAGGAAGTTGACCTCTTCTGGAACAATGACAACTGTGGCTTTGGTTTTAATTCTTATAATTACTAAATAGATTAGCAACTCTTGATTGAGAATAGTTTCTGCTTAGAGTTTTAGAGGTGGCTACACACAAGGGCCAATAGCTGGGTTCCTGGAATTTCAAAGGAAAATATGGAGCTTAAATCAAGAGGCGAAAAAAGGGGGAAAAATGTCAGTTAATGTAATCAAATTAGTGATTTGTTGAATAGAGTTGCAAATACCTCTACAGAAAAGGTTTGCGCTACAGAAATGAGAAGGATGCCATCTAGTGGCCATTCATGCAAACAACGTCATTTGATCTTAGATCCTAAGTGATCATGGAAAACACTTTATGATGCTGACAGTACTTTAGGCAGTATTCGAAGAATTTTGCACATTACAGCAAGAACCCCATTAACTATAGATATTTATTACCCCTATTTTAAAGGTGAGGAAATTGGGGCTCAGAGGAGTTAAGCAACTTGCTCAAGGTCACAGAGCTAATAACACTCAGAGCTGTGTTGAAATCCAGACTGTGTGGCTCTAGAATCGTGCGTTTAATCGTTTTGCATTTTGCCTGGAGGAAGAGGGAGTGCTGTGCTGGAGCTGGCTCCTGCCAGCTGGAGGTGTGGATGGTGTGCATCTCTTCCCAGCTTCCCACCCGGGGACATCACGTTGCTCACGTCGGTAGTTTGAATCCCATCACAGTGAGAGTATTTACACGACGGAAACCAAAAATTCTACACATTAGGCTCCCCCGCTTTTTCTGCCCTCACCCCCCACCAGGGTGCCAACACACCCTGGGTGAGAAAGACTGAGAATTCCAAGATATAGCCCTAAGCATTGAATTTTGGGGGGGGGGGGGGAAAGAA
>NW_006434839.1:447232-490331 GCF_000325575.1 Pteropus alecto
GATTTTTTTGGCTTAGAACAGAAACAGGTAGTTTATGACTGATGTAGAACGCCTTAAAATGAAGAACGACTTATCGAAGAGGAACGTGAAAGAGCTCCATTGCTTTAAGAGGAAAGAAAAAACAGTTGCAGGGCCTGTGTTGCAAAGCACACATTAAAAATGGTCAAAGAGACAGATGAGTCAGGAAAAGCAAGCAGAACCATCCTGATGGAACTTAGGCTAACAGCAGGGCCCACTTAAACACTGGCGCAATGGGCGAAGTAGACTTGGAAAAGCTGACGTCGAGAGAACAAACACCCCTGGGACAATTCGAAGGGGATCAACACAGACAGAGAATGGCCATGGCCTTTAGGAGGAGTGCACACAATTGTGACAGCTTCCTAATTTAAAACCCACAGTATATTTGGGGCTAAAGCTACCAGAGCTGTTTGAATCATATAATTCCCTCCCCGCCACCCCCCAAAGCCTCCGACGGACTGTACTGGCAAGGTGCCCACAGGTTGAGGCTGAGATACATAGGGGATCATCGCACTATTTCTCTACTTTTCTGTATATTGGAAATTTTTCCGTAATTAAGATTTCAAAAAGGAACGAAGCCATCAGGCTCTTTAAATGGTTATAGTCAGTAAAGTGAATAAAAATGAAGCTTCAAGATCTGTCAGAAAAGGTAGGCCTGAGATGCAGTGTGGAGGACTTTGCATGACCATCTGAACGTCTATGGGTAACGGGAAGCCACTGGAGGATTTAAGCAGGTGGCATAGGCCGGTGTGTGTGCGTATATGTGTGTACATGCGCGAAGTTCAAGTACATGTATGTCTGCTCGTAAAGGAACGGAACTGGAGTAAGTATGGCTGTAGCTGAAAGATAATGCTTGAAATCCGAATATCGCCTTAGTCCTTTGGGTGGTGCCGCGGTGACTGACCATTCCAGTTCACCCAGGACCGGGGGTTTTTCTGAGATGCAGGCCTTTCAGTCCCGGATGATTGGTTACCTTAGCGGCGGCGGCAGACAAAGCGTTCAAACTGTGAGTGAGTGCTATGTTTGAGGATGGATAAGGAAACAGGAGAACAACCAGGCAGCTGAACAGATACAGAAGGCGAGGCTCAAGAGTGTAGTTAGCACTCGGGACCAGAGAGGATGGAGACTCGGGCCAGAGGGCATGGATTTTTAGAATGACTTCTCCAGGTCAGCACAGGCCAGACCTGTCTTCAGGTACAGAGCCTTTGAAAACAAAAACCGAAGCAAAACTTATGCCATCTGCCATCGCGTACAATTTAGAATCAGTACCACAAATCTAAATCACGTTAGTACTTTTAGATATGACAATACAGGTGCGGTAATTAGTTAAGTAACTCACGAAAAGGTACACGACAAAGGCAAAGGTACTTTATCATTTAACGGTTTGATTAGTTCACAAAGAGGTTAAAGCAATCTCTTGCAGTGTTTGCAGATATTTAATTTTTATTAAATTAAGATAAATCAAACATAAAGCTGAACAAATCTTAGTAAAAAATATAAATATCAAATATAAACATAGCTAACTTCATATACTCCAGAGCAACTAATTTTACCCTACTGGCTCATCTTGCTGGTCTTAATTCAGTGACGGATCGAGCCTACTAGGCACTTGTTATGCTATGCTATGAATGAGGTTCAAGGCTAAGGGTTTCGGGGACTGGAAGGATGAGTTAGTTTTCCGGCGTGATAGCGGATGATTTTCTTCTGTCGAAGGCTGCGTCAGGCAGCCTGGAGAGCAGATCTCAAGCTGTATATCCTCTCGGGTGTGCAGCTCGGACTTGGGGGTTTATTCACTGAGGTCGTCTGGGTGCTGATTTGTGGGAGCGATGCCCTATCTGCTCACACGGCTCAACCGGGAACTCGTAAAGTCCCCGCGGCCTTTTCTTCCTTGCACATCGATCACGTCATGGCCAGAGCTCTCATTAGGCTTTATCTGCACCCTGTTGCTATCTCTGCACAAGCCACGAGTGCAGAGAAAATGCTTCACCCGGTTCTGCTCCTGATGCCACTGCCTGTTAGGACCTGCCTGGGGCGGGGGACGGGCGAGGCATCTGGGGTAGGTCCCCTGCTAGGGCGGGGAATCGGGGTGGCAGGCGGGCAGTGAGGGGGTGCAGGTAGGAGTTAAGTCATGGCTCCTGTCTCTCACCTCAGCCAAGGCTACAAAGTCCAGCTTTTCTCACCCGTGTCCCATAGAACCCTCGGGTGGATGCGCCATCATCGTTCCAAGGGGAGCCAGGTCGTGGCTAGAAGGAGATGTTGGAGGGTGGCTGCAGGGAGGGCCCTGTAACGACATGACTTCCAAGTGGCTGCGCGAGTTTTCCAAGGCGTTTTCTGGGCCTTTGAATCCAAAGGCGAGCAAATATTTTCTCACTGCATTTATGAGTAGAGTGTGGCTGTTAGGTCCCACTCCACTGAGCAGTGAGATGAGACAGGAAACCAGACTGGCACCCTATGAGTCTCTAGTCTTCTGGGCGTTGAATTGCTACCCTCTCCCTGCTGAGCATTCATGCCACTTGTGACTCCAGCTGCACTCAGAGCCACCAGCCATAATTTATTATCCAGCATCTGGTTTGAATAAACCATTCATTTATTTGCAGTTGCCAAAGGCTGTAGGCGGGAGATGCAAACAGTAGCTTTCACTCGGGAAGGCTGCATGTAATGGGACCCTTTCTCTTTTGCATCCTCAGTCTCTGAGGGGGGTCCCTAAGCACGCTCCGTGGAACATCTCTCAGCCCCCATCTTTCCTAACTGGTCCAGGGAGACCGAGACGGAGGATTCCGTCCTTAGTTCCCATCTCTCCCTACGAGAAGGAGATGAAGCAGGAAGATCAAGATTACATTTTATTTTTCGGAGAGGGGTTTTAATTGTGGACATTTCAGGTACGTTCTTGACCCCACAGTGCACAGACCTACATTGAAGTAATTCCCACCTTGTAATTTAATTAGCTGTTTCTTCCCAGCCTCTGAGCTCTTAGGGGGTGAAAATTTTGTTGCATTAACCTTTGAGTTCTCAGCATCTAGTTCAGTGTGTAGCGCATACACTCAACACGCTTTTGCGGAGTGAGTAGACACGCTCATTTTTGTATGGAGGCTCATACTTCATCACGCACACATGTTTTCCTTTGGCACTCAAAACAGCCCTGTGGGGTGGATGTTACCGTCATCTCCCTCTTCCAGATGGGGAAACCGAGGCGAGAGAGGCTTAGTGATTTTTCCGAAGATCAACCAGAGTGGGGACTAATCTATATCTTTGACACCAGAGTCTAGGCTCTTCCTGTAAACCATCTTGACTCTAAATGTTTCCCAACTTCACCCGATAAACCAGCCAGTTACTCAGCCACCTGAGAGGAACTGGGTGTGTGTGTGTGTGCGTGTGTGTGTGTGTGTGTGTGTGTGTGTGTGTGAGAGACTTTGCATGTATGGGACTCTCTGAAAGCTCGTTTGAGAGCCAGGGCTGGGAATTGAGTCTTTGCCATCGACCTCCTGTTTCCATCTGGTAGCTGCTTAAGCTTGGAATGATCACCTTTTCCTCATTAACTCTGGTTTTAAAAATAGCAAATACAGGAATTTGTATTTGGATCCATTCTGGATCTAAGATACCTGGGGTGGGGTGGGGTGACTTATTTTGTAAACAGCCCTTTGAGGCAATGGTGGCAATATTATTCTGGAGAGTGACAATGAAGAGTCATATTTTCCTTCTTCTCAAACAGCCACTCCCAGGTCACCTGCCTTTATTCTAGTAGTTATTTTGAGATGACCCAGAACTGGTAAAGCCAGAGGCATAGATGAGCTCCACATTATGAGAGGATTCCGTTCCCCGAGGAGAAGTGTCAGAGCAGGAGCCGGGTGAGGAAGAGAGGTCCAGGTGGCAAAAAAGCAGAGCCGATTGGACCAGGTTCTGTGGTACTCTGTGGGTTCCAGTCACAGACTCTATCCTCACAGGTAAAGAGGCACTCGGCACTGGAGCCGCTTCCAGGCCCTTCTCAGGCCAGGATTGCCCAAGATCAGTAGCACTGAGTGGCCAGCAGGGTAGGCAGCCATGATGATTTTGCACAAAATATTCCAGGAACTGTTGGTGTCAAAGACGTTGGACATGGACAGAAACAGAGCAACCGCGTTGAAGACGTAGAGAATGAGAAAGTAGCTGATGGCTCTGATGGCGCCCATGTGAGCTTCCATGCTGGGGTCCCCGGAGCCGGTGGCCTTGCTCTCCATGTGTAGCATGTGTCTCCTGAGAGAGATGATCAGCAGGGTGGCCGCCACGATGAACACGGTCAGAGGAATGAAGACCCCCACGTTGTAGAGAAGAGCCAGGTTGGCCACGTTGGTCTCAGAGAAGTACTTCTTCTCAGTGGAGTTGGACGAGGGGACTGGAACGGAGCTGTTCACATACACATTGAAGATGTCTACGGAGAAGGGGAAGCTGAAGCACAGGGAGAGGAACAGCGAGAGCCGCAGGAGCCAAGGCATCAGCACCATGACCTTCCTCCTCATCTGGGAGAACAAAGGGTGAGTGAAGTTTGCAATTCTAAGACAATAGAAGACGTTAAGCCAGGTGGCGAGCCAGAGGTTGGAATAGTTGAGAAACATGATGATGACTTTGAAAGGTATATACACTGCATTTTGGTTATAAGTGACCCTGAATAGTAGACTGTAAGTATTCTCCAGCATCATCCAGATCTGTAGCAAGAGCCTGGAAAAGCTCAGCATCAACAGAATGCAGTCACCAACAGGAAGCCTTCTGCGTCTGACCCACTCGGCCCCATGGATGGCCGTGATGAAGCTGTTCCCGGCAATGCCAGTGATGCACTCTATTCCGGAGACCGCCAGGGTGAAGACGATTTTAAACCTGGACATGCCTTTATCCGTGGCATCTGTGTTCACTGTTGACATTCTGTTCGGCTCAGATGTTCAGGTTTCCATGCCAAGAACTGGTACCTGCTCTGCAATCTTCTGACCTTTATTCAATGTTATTGTAATTTGTTTCTCACTTAATGGTTATTTCTAATTTTTCTTCATTTGCTTGTCACATGACTACAGGTTAAAGGCTTGAAATGCAAATGATGAGAGGATCTGGTTACTGGCTGTCTCCATTTTTCATGAAAACCCATTTGTCTTGGGCTTTGAGGAGCTCATTGCAAGGATTTCGAGACAGGTTTCTGTCACCTTCCTACCTTATTTACTTACTCTAAGTCCATATTCACCTAGCAGGACAAGAGTCCCGGGTGAGGAATCTTAGCGGCCTCGTGGGCTTTTTACTTGTCTCACATGATCTGTTACCTGCTAAATTGTCTCTGAAAAATGCATGCAGCTTCTATTATCTGCCTTCTTCTGCTTCTTTAGTGTCTTTTTTTTTTTTTAATTCTGGGAGAGTTTTTATTCCATGGTTAGGATGTTTATGAATGAGAAATTCCCATCAGCTCATATATGAACATCTTTTATTTATCATCAAGTTTCTTTCAGAAAGGCCGGTTATTATGATAGCCTCAAATAATACACAGAAAAGCTAAAATTGGATGCCATTTGGGTTAATTAGAGATAAGAAAGACTCAGTCACACTTCCACTGTTCGTGTGTATATCGCCAGTTATAATTTACTGACCTCACCATCACTGTTTGATCTCAGAATCACAGGAAGTTGCCTACGAAGGCTTCAGAGTATTCTGAACATGGTGCCGAAGTTGGGGAATGTGACAAAACACTGTAATTTAATTCTCTACTTCTGAACCCAGGCTGTGAAACGGAATGAATTCTGGCACTTTAAAAAAATATAGAGACGCCCAGGACTCATCCCTGGCCTCGTAAACCGGCATCTGAGACAGGGCTCAGGAACGCCGTGTTTTAGAGCTGAGAGGCCATACTGCCTCCCACCCAGGACTGAGGACCAGAGTCTTAGCCAGAGCTCAGCGAGTCTGGGCCAAACCTGGCCCGCGGTTGCGCTTTGTCGTGAGCTGCCCGACGCTGGGCAGCATTAGCCCACCCATGCTTGATAAATTTTTTATTGGCCAGCATTTAAATTGAGGAGATTTCACATATGCAGGAAAACAGCTTTCTTTTGCAAATGAAAAGATTTTGGGTCTGCCTCGTTGGAGTGGAATAGTGACAGCCCATTTAAAACAAGGTTTGTGTGCACTTTGCAGTTTGTTGCCGCGTCCAGTAATTCCTTTGTCTTCTTGACCCTGAGGCCCGTGCCAGTGTGCTTGCCCTGTTATAATTTTTGTAATCTAGAGGGATGATCAAATTAGATTTGCCCACCCCACATTAATTTTATTTCAAACAAAGAAGTCAGATTTATTAAATCGTCTTGTATTATTGAATCGTATTTGTATAAAAATAGCACCAGACAGAGCAATATATTGCAAAATATTAAGTAAGCGTTGTTTAGAGAAATGGAAGTTTACGTCAACACGAAGACTTGTTCAGGAACGTTCGCTTTAGCTTTATTCATCATAGTCGGAAACGGGAAACAAGATTTGTTGACAGTTCCGTATCTTCCATAACTTCTCTTACTTCTACTAGAAGAGGAGTATTTGTCAGCAGCTCTCACGTGTTCCAAAGCACCAAACTCACCTTTTTGTTTAGTTAGCCCCAGTTTAGGCAAGTTTGTAATACATCGCGTCTCCCCAGATTTCTTGCACAGTCGTTGATTCCCATGGTGCTGATGCCATTTTCTGTTGGTTTTCATTCATGCTTTTCTCCGATTTTAAGAGGGGAGAGCAGTGGGGGCTGGTGAGCGCAGTCTGCCTGCAGCCCCGGAGGCAGGAGGAGGCTGTGGAGGTCTCAGTCTTGTGGGAGGGGACAGGGCCGGCCCCTGCCTGCCCCAAGCCGACACCGCTGCACCGCGTTGGCGGAAAGCGAAAATCCATTTTCTTGTCCCGTGACCCTTCCTCATCTGGGGAGCTAGAACAGAAGCACCTTTATTTTATGGAAACTCTCATGGGGGAAACCGAACACCAAAAGTTTCACATTCTTGGGTATTAAGTTCAAAAGCTTTGGTCAGGTGTGGGATGGAACCGGTTTGGAAGGTGATGTAATTCGGGGAGCCATTTCCCTTTCACTTCTCTCTCAGGCATCACCCTGCATGCTGGACACCGTTTCTCCACGTTGGGGAGAAGCGAGAAGGACAGGCTGGAGGAGGAGAGCATCTCTGTGGAAGGGGCCCCGTGCCTGGGCCACCACTCTCAGGCTGTGTTTGACCCCAGCAATAAGGACATTCATTACCTCAGGGAGGCAGGAAGGAGAAATCCTGAGCAAACCTTGTGATGAGAGATTAAGCCTGGCATGACTGAGCAAAACACTGAAGTATACATATAGGTTTAGGGCAGTGTCGGCCAGTGGGATGAACATGAACATGTGTCTTTCCCTCAGCCATGGCGCTCGACTCCGTGCCGTCCGGTCTCCCTCCCCATCCTTCATGAGGCCCTGGGCAGGTTTCATCTTTTCTAGTCTTTTTTTGGTTATTGACACCCAACCAAATTTAGTTTCGTACTTGTTTTAAACTTGCCTTCTCTCTTTCCCCAAGCGCGGTTTGAGCTGAGACCCCATCTGCTTGGGTCGGATGGTGACAGGGTGGGTTCTCGGCCATCCATCTCTCCATCTTCGACTCTGGCTCCTCCAGGGTACTGTTGTGGAGAGAAGGGACAGATGACTGTCTCTTTATTTTACTGGCTGTTGTGGTAAGTGTACTCTCTGTGGTGGTTGCTGCTTTTCTGGCCAATGCCATCTGGCTGTTGGTGACTCTGGGAGCCAGGCTGTCTCGTGAGAAGCACCTGTGGGTTCTTGGGAAGGCTCATGGGGACTCCAGTGCGTTGCCCACAATGCCAGTCACATTCTTCTTGTTTCCCTGGCCTCATCTTTTCATAAACATGGAGCTGGGTGGGGGGCGCTGTTGGGATCCTGGCTGGTTACACTAGAACTGGTATTGCCACCGCTTAGCAAGCTTTGCAGGTAGGTGTCCAGCAGCAGTTCTTGGCAGCTCTCTTTCAGTCTGTCCTTTTCAACCCCGTCTGCCTACCAGAATTGCCTGAGTTACCTGCAGGGCTTTAAAAAAAATCCATACCCATGTCCCACCTTCAAAGATTCTGAGTAATTTTTTCTGGTGAAAAGCTAGGCAGCGGCATATCCAGAGCTGCCCATTGCACTTCTGAGAGGGAGCGGGGGAGGCTGGAGAACCACCGCCCTTTGGGGTGCTTACCTGCTCGGCGTGTCGTGTGGGCGGTAGGGTTCATTCTGGGGCAACAGGAGCAATGCCGCTCTGCACCCTGTGGAAGTGACTGAGAGACTTTCTGGAGACGGCTAAGAGGACATGTTTTTCTCTCAGGTGAAGGGAGACCGGATCCGGAAGTGGAATCACAGAAAATAATTAACATTTTTCCAAACTGAGATTTGGGCTCGTGAGAACCATTGCCACGATATAGTCTCAGGAAAAAAAAAAAAAATTTCTCGTATCTCTATGAAAAGTAGGAGAAAGAAGACGGCCCTGGAGGTCACATGCTCAACTTTGTAAACTGAGGACCATTTCCATGTGTTTATTCCTCAAGGACGTAATCAGGAAGACAGCCTACATGCCATTGTGAAACAAGCCATTAAAACAACAGAGACCGGGGATGCGGAAAAGATGTGTGATCAAAACCCAGTGAGCTGCAAAGAGAACCCAGATGTCAACGAGGTTCATTCGTCCTGGTGGTTTATAAAATAAACAGTTATGTGTTTAAGTGAAAAATCTACCTGGGACATCAGATTCTTCACAGATAGCAAGTCCTAAAAGAGAGTGTATTGAATGGAGTGGAAATCGTGTCCTGAAAAGTTATAAGCACATGCAAATGTCAGCGTGACCAGAAATACGGTCGCTCAATGTACTGGAAATATGGCTGGGGAATTAAAGATAAACTGTGTGAAAAAAGATTTAAACATTGTGACATTCGCTATTGCAGCCAATGAGGGTACATATTTAGTAATACTCAGATGTAAGCTCTATTTATTCACTGTGAAGTTGAGAATTTTTATATGAATGAAAGTATTTTAGACAGTGTGCCCACGACAGGCACACATCAGGAAGTAATTAAGAAGTTAATTTCTGTATTGAGGAAACTTTTGAATGACAATGTAGATGATGTTCCTGGGATAGATGGTGCTAATATTGGACTTGCAGTAAAACTTAGGTTCCTGTGGTCAGGTCCCTAAGGACACAGACTCTGCATCTGCTCATCTGCGTTATTCTGCAGGAATTGCTTTCTGCTAGATGTTAAAAATGGAGCACGTCATGGACACAGCTCATCACCTGTAGGCTGGCTCTCCTCCTGGGGCTTCGGCCATGGAATGTTCTAGATGCTGTCTGATGAAGTGGACACATCACAGCAGCCTGCCCACTGCACATAGGTCAGGGGACTTCGTCACAGCCGAATGCCAAGGAGAGTTGTTGAACTGTTGAAGCGCGTTCATTCTCATCACCTGAGGAAAAAAATTCTTTGCTCATACCAAGTAGCAAAGGTTGTTCTCACATAATTGGCCCTTTGGGTGGGCCAGTCCTTGACTATTTCCCACAAAGCCATCCACGAGTAGTTATAAAACATATGGAGAATGTCGTTTAGCATTGAGTTATTTGGGCCTCTTTTCTGTGTTAGAATTAGTTTCTAGAAATGTAACCGATGGCCCGAACCCTGTGATGGAAACTGTGTGACACTGAAAACTGGTTTCCCAGAGTCGCTTATTGATTTCAGCTCAGTGCTCCTTCGCTGGTTTTTGTCTATAGCATGAGAGATGACCGGCAGTGTGATGCAGGACTGTGAGCATTTAGCGCAGTGACACCAGACGCCAAACTCCCGCAAATATCTTAACAGTCGTGCAAAGATTTTTGCAAACTGTGTTTGAAAGTGTCTATGTTTTTGAACAGCTCTTTGCCATTATTAAACTAAGTAACACTAAATATCCCTCTTAGTCATGGGTACCTGTCAAGGCTGAATTCTGTGTTCATGTTGAACTTGATACAAGATTTAACAACGATGTTGGTGCGAAAGAAAAAGTCACAGATTTCTGGTTCCACAACAAAAGTTAACACATTGTGAAGGAAAATGTTAAAAGGAAAATATTCCTATTTTTATCTTTTTTTAAAAATTTCAATTTTAAGATACAATTGTCAGTATCATATATGTATGCATTATGCGGTATGGTTGCGAACAAACATAGTTCAGAAAAATAAAGTTTGATGATTTTCCTGGCACTTGGTTTGTTTTTCTCACGTCTGTTGCGTTCGCCGGTGGACCTTTATGTCCTTGGCTTCTGTAGACCCTGGAGTTTTCAGCAATCTCTTTAATGCAGGTCTTGTGGGCGATCAATTTGGTGATGGTGCTAAAGCTTAGCTGACAGTTTTCAACACAAGATGGAGCATCTGAGTCCTCCTTGGAAAAAAAATTGAGCAGTTACTGAATTCGTCCACTAGTGGGCGAGCATGCTCTTTCTAAATAGGAGCCTGGAACAAACCTTTGAAAACCTTTTCTGTTTTAGGAAGTTGGCTAAGAGTTTTACGTGCTCACTTTTAGGGAGAGTGCTGAATCTTTACACTCATGGTCAGGGTTATTTCAGACAGTTTTCATGAGAACACTCATGTTGTCTTTTAGTAAAGTCTATATTTTTATGAATAGATCCATCAATATTTATTTTTGAAAGATAAACTGCAAATAAAAACGGCACATCTTAAGTAGACTAATGTGAGTCGCCTCCAGAGCCCATTCCTAAAGAATCAGAAACGTCAGAACACTGGGGTACCGGTGCCGTGCGTGACCTGAGGGTTGGCAGAGCACATCGAGCTCACCCATCAGAGGTGACCGAACTGAGGCCTCAAGAAGCGAAGGGACCCGCTTCAGGCCACGCCACACACCTGTCGAGGTCAACATGGGAACATCAAGTAGTGCATTTCGGGTGGCCTGTTTCCACTTGCCTTTGGGTTTCCATCAGCGTTCTCGGCAGGCTCTCTTCACGTCCATCATCGCATCTCCTCCTCTGGAGATGGCCCTCCTGGGTCCCTCCTGGGTCCCTCCTGGGTCCCTCTTAGGAAAGGACCCTTGTGATTACATTGGATCTGCGCTTATGATCCAGATCACCTTCCTGTCTGAAGGAGATTGTGCCTGGCCACATGTTAGGCTCTCAGGAAGTAATTTGTTGAAGGGAGGAAAAGGGGAGGAAGGAGGAGAGGTAGGAGAAGGGAAAGTGGGAAGGAGGAAGGGAGAGAAGAAATAAAGACGTGCCCTTACGCGTGTGTGCTGTGTGCTCTGTCATATGATTTTGCTTCAAGAAGGGGCACAGGAAACTAAGGAGGAGGTCAACTCTGTGAAGGGGACGCCGAGGCTTTGGGTTGTGACAGAGCTGCTTTCTCTGGAGGCAACTTTGGTGCAGACCTCCGAGGTGTGTGGAGGAAGGACTAGAACTGTCCTCATTCTGTAGCTGAGGTTAAGAAAGGTCCCCACAGAGATGGACGAGTGACCAGTGAGCTCACAGGCCCTCGCAGTGCGGATCCTCCCTGCAGAGCTGCCCAGTCGCTGTCCCCTGCGTGCGTGAGTGCGGCGAACTCAAAGGGCCCCGCCTTCCTCACGTGCAGCCCAGCCTTAGGATCGCTCTCCTCGTCTCCCCGCATCTGTCCGTGCTCGGCACTATTGGCCTTGTGCTCTGCACTTTCTTTTGCAGGGGAGGGGTGTTGTCTGTCTTCTGTGATCCCCAGAAAAGATGGTCATTGCTCTCTTCACGAATACCTTGTGCGATGTACTGTGACTTTCAAACGAGTCTGTTGCAAGGTGGCTGAACTTGGGTGGGTGTAAATAGAGGTGCTGTGAATAGGAAATGTAAAGAATCTAGGCGTGCAGTGGGTATTGATCAATATTTGCGGAACTTGAATGCACATGCTTTACTATTTGCCTTTCTGTGTTCTCGATGCAGCCCTCATATGTTGTCCATTCAGGACCCCAAGTGTGTGACACCCATGATCAGGAGGGTTGTTTGCTATTTCGACAAGTAGAAGCCACTGCGTTTCTGAAGAGGGGTGGCACAGTCTGGACGATCCCTAAAGAAGGCAATGCCACCTGTGCTGTTCGACTGGGGTCGGGCAGGAAGTCTAAGCTGGGGTATTGGGAAGCTGATTAGAAGAGAAATGAGGGAATAAAGTAAGATATGTACCTTTTTCTTCTTATCCACATATCTCGAACATGAGAGGGTTTTTAGTTCACAGGAAATGGGAACTTGAGGAGATCCTGGAGCAGAGACGGGAAGGTTCCACAGATATGGCATGGAATTCTGTGTGTCCCACCCCCTTTTAGGTAGGTGGGGCTGTGTCATTAGCTCTGGCCAATGGGCGGTGAGTAGGAGGTTTGCGACATCCTTGTCAAGGCACAGAAGAGCAAGTGCGGCTGCTCCACAAGCTCTCTTCCCCTGCTAAGGTGGCCTCTGGGGCCTTGTCGGAGCTCGTGGAGGATCTGCTCTAGGCAGCCAGGATTCCTGAGATGGCCTGTGGAGAACAGCCAGCCCGGGAGTGCTTGGGCCTGCACAGCGCGTGAATGAGCAAGAAACCAACATGTGTTTCTTAAGCCATTAAAACTTTTGGATTTTTTTTTTTTATGGGGGGGGATGAATTTAATCAGCTATCTTAAATAGCATAATTTTTAGTTTAAAAACATTTACACAGCACTTTAAAATGTATAGAGCATTTTTTCATAGATATTTTCTTTAAAGCCTACTATGCTGCTAAGGTAATTTTTCTTTCTTTTAACTTTTATTTTGACTTAAATTCAGACTTCTGGAAAAGTTGCCAGAAGACCACAAAGGATTCCTGCGTCCCCTTCACCCGTATTCCCTAAATGTTGCCATTTCAATGCTTGGTTCTTTTTTCTCTCTAAATATGTATGTAAAACATATTACTCTTTTTTTTCTGAATTGTGTGACAGGAAGCCACAGCTATGATTTCCCTGCACCCCTAAAATACTTCGGTATGTTCCCTAAGAGCAAGGACATTAGGGTCATGTGTTTTGCAGCCTCGCCAGCCTATTCTAGAATAATACGGACACACTTTGTGGTGCTGCTAAGCAAGGAAGGTTTAGTATAGAAAGGTCGGAGCTGTAGAACAGGCCAGAGACAGTCCATTAGGGAAGGCCAGGTCAGAATTTAGAAGCTTAGAATCTTAAAGGAAATAGGTCTTTAACTGAGATTTTATGGCATGATATGGTGTGGTATTTAGGGAACCAGGTAAAGGCTGATGGGAAGGGTATTGCAGCATTCAGGTGTGTGAACAGACGTGACAGCAGAGAAATCTGTGTCCTAACTGAGATAAAACTGCACTTGGTTTCTGCTCGTGCCCATGGTTGGCTATTACTCTCACAGCGTATTGAAATGTTTTCACTGAAATCACTTTTGTTTTCTCCAGGCCTGAAAATGTGCCACTGGCAATGATGACATTATTAATAAAAGTATAGGAAGCACCTTCGGGTGGGCTGGGAGGGCTAGCAGTTGAAAAGGACGTGCATTCAACCAAAGGAGCGCTGTCGGTAAAACTCCAAGTCAGCTTAGGCTTAGACGCCGAGGACGGAGCGTGTTGCCTGCCCTTCCACCGTGACAGTGAAAGGACTCATTAGTCCCAATTTCCAGAGCTTTGTCCTTTCGCTCGTTTTTCCAAACACCCTTCCACTGGAGCTTTCAGCCTGTGCCCAGGATCTGGTTTGAATGAGCCACTGATTTATTTGCAGCCATCGGATCCTGGAGTGCAGATGCAAATGACAGTTTTCTGTGGTAAGCGTCAGTGGCAACTGGATCATTTTCTGATTTGCATTCATTCCCAAGGCTTCCAGGCTCTCAGGAAACACAGGCAGTCTGGTGGGGGCTATTTTTAATTTCAGCTATGAATGCCAGTCCATAATAATTTTTAAAGCCGAACAAGCTTTCATTTGTAAGGCAGAGAGTAGTTACAGTCATTACTTTAGCAAAATCTGGGACCACACAGATGAGAAGGAGGGACTCTGGGCATAAAGAAGGCTTGGGGGTCAGGAGTGAGATGTGAGACAGACGCAGATCTGGAGGCCATCGGCTTTTTGGGTGACATGAGCCGTGAGAATGGGGGAGTTTGCATAGAAAAAGCATGCAGGGAGAGGCCCGCCTCGGGCCTGTAAGCACCCTGCAGGTCTCATTATCAATCACCCCTGTTTCCGCCATTAGCAGTGACTTCGAGGGTCCATCATCTGTTCTCACCACTTCTCGGTCCCTTGTATCTCGCTGGTTCTGGGCCTTGTCTGCATCTGATTTTACTCCAAATTCTAGTCCAGGGTTTAGAACTGGTTTATGTGCAGACATGTGCTCTGTGCGGATATTTTGAAATCTCAGATGAGCTCCCACATAAGTAGGAATGAATTTCAGATCAAGTGTGAGAAAAAGCAGTTTATGTTTTAGAAATAATTAGTTTAATATCCTCATCACCCCCCCCCCCAATCTACCTGGTAAAAATATCATTCTGGGTAAACTCACTCATTTCCTGTTACACTCTTCTCACTCAAGACATTCTCTCCGGCTTGGAGCCTGGCTGCTAGTTAAGGGTGGAAGGAAGGTGGTTTGGACTGGTCTCGGAGCCAGATGTCCAGTCACCAGGGACAGCTTTCCTGCCGGCACCGCCCTTTCCTCTCACCTCACACCTCCCTCGGCGTGGCGCCTCTCTTCGCCCTCCGCCTGCCCCTTCTCTGGCTCACCCCTCGTGCTAACGGCTCCCTCTTTGTGTTCAGCTCTGTCGTACAGATCCCGCTCATTACTTGGTGGTTGCAGTAACGTCACCATGGCGACACAGGCGCACATCTTCCCCCGACATCGCATCGGGCTTTGGCCGCCGTGTCTTCTCAGCCGCTCCGCAGGCAAGTTAGAGTTGCCCGAGCTGGCCTGAATTCAACTTTTATCTTTTCTGTGTTTGTTCTTCTGCTTTCTTGAAAAAATTCCGGAGATAATGGCAAGGGACATGAACACAGCTGTGTAGATGCACGCTGAGAGGTCTTGTACAGATGTCTCTATTTTAAAAAAGCACATCATGTAACTGACCACTTAACTTATTGATGAAAACCTCTCTTTTTAGCCCAGCAACCAGCTTTCACCAAAGTAAGCTTTCTGGAAATTTTCTATGAAACCGGTCAGAAAAGGAAATTAGGAGTTGCCACTGTTTAATCAATTTGAGGGGTCGACAAACTTTCTCAAGAGGTCACATGGTAGAACTAGCCGGTCTGTTAACAGGTGTGAAAAACACTGGCATCAAATAAAAACAGGATAAGCCTGTTATCAATGGAATTCATGTTCTAGTTCAAAAATTTCCTTAGAAATTTCCTGTAGAAAACCAGTTTGGGACAATTTTTATGACCCAGAATTAAGATATGCATCATGAAATATTAATTAAAACTTCTAAAACAGACTTAGAGATGCTTATATAACAATAAAAAATGATGCGTGAGGGTTTTGATTTTAAATGTTAGCCCAAACCAATGGATTTGCCTCCCCTTTCTTCTGAGATGCCATTGAGGGGAAAAAAGAAAATCTTATAATAATGAAGAGAGAGAAACAGGTATGGCCAAAGGCAGAATAGTGATTTCATCCATTTCTTGGATGTGAACTACCAATAAAAGCATATTTTGCGTGCAGCGGAGTGGAGGATGCTCAGAACGTGCACACGCTAGGCCTCGGGGAATGTGGCGGCTGATCAGTCCTGGACGTAGGGCTCCGAGCTTTGGGTGGGAGTGGGGGGTGGTGCACAACCAGAGGCGTTGCCGGCATTCTGTCTGCCAGATAGCCGCTTTGGTGACCGCTTCCAAGTCTTTCCCCACCTGTGCACGCAGAACCATTGGCAGCCCCCACATCGATAATTCTTTTCTTGAGAAATTGAACATATTTCCTAGGAAAAAAGTTGGACTTCTAGTGCGGGTGTTTGCACACAGATGAATTCTTTCACATTATGACATTTTAGATTTCCAGAATAACGTCAGATTCCTCACCCACATACATAAAAGAAATGCCAGTGGACAGAAACCGGTCCTGATGAACTGGATGGCCAGTTACAAGCCCCAGCTCCCATCCAGCCTTTCCATTTAGGAGAATGTCCTACTGGGGAATAACACTTACTTATGCAAAACAGCCTTTCAGTTTCCTTCATGAATTAGTAATTAAGGATTATCAGATATAATCCAGGAGCAAAATCCACAGCTTGAAAGGGAAAGACCAAGATAAACATTCAGAATAAATGATCCCTAAGGAAATAAAGATCAAGGAAGAACAAGAAAAATTCAAATTTATCCTCGGAGAAGATATAGCATCCATAAGATAAGGATGCTATTAAAAATAAACAAGAAACGATAAGCAGCTTTTAGAAATTAAAAATATGATTTAAAATTACATTCAGTTAATATATGATTTCAGTAAAAATAAGATAAGTCACAGTAAATTCTCTGAATGCATAGCAAAAATCAATGATGAAAAAGACAACAGAAAAGATAAGAGACACAGGTGTTTAATCCAGGAGGTCTGAATCCGACTGAAAAGAATTCCAGGGAGCAAGATTAGAGAAAATGGAGAGGAAAAAATTATTTAAAAAAAAATAGAAGAAAATTTCTCACTGCTGATGAAAGAAATGGTCTTTTGATGATAAACCCTGAAATTTTTTTTATTGGGGTAACATTGGTTAACTCAATTATATAATTTTCAGGTGTACATTATAATTTGACATCTGTATGTATATTCTATTGTGTGTTTACCACCCAAAGTCCAGTTTCCTTCAGTTACCATATATTTGATCCCCTTTACCCACTTCACTCTCCCCTTACCCCTGTATTTGACCCCCTTTACCTCGTCTACCCCCCACTTCTTCCTCTACCCCTTACCCTCTGGTAACCATGTCCATGTCCGTGAGTCTCTGTTCATTTGACCTGTTGATTTGTTGCTTTTAGGTTTATACCCACATATAAGTGATATCATGTGATTTTCAACTTTTTCTGTCTGGTTTACTTCACTTAGCATGATTATCTCGAGGTCCATCCGCGTTGTTGCAAATGGCAGTATTTCATCTCTTCTTATGGCTGAGTAATATTCCATTGTATGTATGTACCACAGCTTCTTCAGCCAATCATCTATCGTGAGACACTTTGATTGCTTCCATGTCCTGGCCACTGTGAATAATGCTGCTATGAACATTGGTGTGCAAATATCTTTTCAGATATGGGTTTTTAAGCCTTTGGGGTAAATACTCAGCAAAGGGATTGCTGGAATATATGGTAGATCGGTTCTTAGGATAAACCCTGAATTGGTCCTACACAAATGGAACATCGATATGGTTGCCTAAGCCATGATTATTCTCCCCTCTTCCCCATTACAAGTACCCTGATTGTGTTTGGAGTGAAAGTGTGCACAATAAAAAAATAATTTCTGCAGATTTCCTTGTCCATACACCCAGTTCTGCCTGTAATGTCAAGGTGATACCTTAATGTGTACTAGCCATTCTGTGACTGTGAACAAGAGATTCAGTGACATGATAAGGGTGGTAGGGTAGGAGGCTAGAAGGACCCGGGTCTTTAATCACTTCCTGGAGCATTTCTCCAGCCTCTAGATTTCATATTACATTAAAAATAGGAGGTCTTCCACAGATTGCTTTCTGACTTCTAACTCATAACATCAACTGCTAGAAGATAAAGACATTTCTTTTAAGTACTTAAGGGAAATATACTCAACCGAACGACCAATGAAGAGTGAGAGCAAAATGTAAACATTTCCACCACGATTAAAAAGCCAAACTAAATTCTTTCATGGTGCCGAGTAAATAACAGAGTGTAAGGAAATAACACACGTTTGATGTTTATGCTGGAAGTAGTCTCCTTTTACCTGGATCTATGGATGTGTCATTGACCTTAATGGAAAGCACTTTTTGGCCCTGAGTCCAATAATCCTTTTAGTAACAATATTAGGAACTCTACTTATTGGTTTTCCACATTTAGGATAAATTCATAGAGAAAGCATAGAAGACTGAACTACAGTTACCGAACATCACTTAACAATGTAAAAGGAGCATTTGCTTTCAGAAGTTGCAAGGTAGAAAAGGGGAGAAGGAGCAGAAGGAAGAATGGGGAGCCAATCTGCTCTTATTATATGATGTGAAGTTGATAGGCGTTTACTGTAAACAGTAGAATAAGAAATTGAAACTTAAAATGGTCCACAAGTTAAAGACAATGAGATTAAGAGCTAAACGTAGTAAACTAACTCTCAACGTTTGGGAGGAGGACGAGGAAGAATTTGAGGGCGATGTAAGTAATGGTTAGATCCTCATCTTGTACAGTGATGTGTCAATGGGTGTTATTTACAGATGGTTAAAACAATCTATGTATATATGTATACGTATTTGGAGTGATGAGAGTAATCGCCACAAAAACTAATGCTGGAAATCAATAGGAATGTTGCTTCTGGGGAGTGGAAATTGGGGTGAGGTAGGAGACTGTTGCTTTTAGCAAAACACCTTCTCGGCATTTGATTTTTTTTTTTTTTAATCCCAAAGCTGATACTACTTTGAAAGAATAATAATTTAAAAAATGTAAAATTGAGGATCTAATTTCACTTCTGTAATTTTTGGGTGGAGATTTGTAAATAAGTAATATTATTATATTTTTATAAATATTGACAATCTCATTTAAAAAAGAAGCCATACATGAGAATTTGTGTTATGATGTTTTTAATCGGGCTATTTTGCAAGAAAATAAAACCCCACAATATTATCAGAAAAATCGTGACAAACAGTTGTGACGGGTGTCATGGACTTCCCAAATATCTGTTACTGGATGGTCGGGAGCTGCTTGACGAGGAATCTAATCATTTCCTGTAAATGTTTTCTCACAGGTGGCTTACTGATGGCTTGGATGCTGTACTTGCAGCAGCCTCTGGCTGTAGTCATTGACTTTATGTCTGCGGCCCCCGAAAATGATGAGATGGGAAAAGGTAAGTTTACTGAGTATACCTACCAGTTTTCTTAGTATCCAGTATATTATTCAAAATCTATTTGTTAGGGTACAAGGAAGAATGCCTTCATTTTGAATATCAAATACTTAAAAAAAAAAAAAGTGACTGCAGTATCCTCCGTAGGGATCAGATGACAAATAATGATGTATGTCTAACACTCACACCTGAAACAGTCACGTTCCTTCCTGGAAGGCTTCACGGGATCAACAGAAACTCGTATTACTTGTTGGTAATGTCTAAGGCACATGTGAGGAATACTGGCTAGTGCAGCGGAGGCTTTGGCCCACTGAGGACTCCCCCAGAGGTGTCCATGTTTACAGACTGTCTTATAGACTGGTTATGAAATGGGGAGGCGGGGACGATAGTGCACCATTTTCCCTCTCAGGATGGTGGCCCTTTCCACTCCAGGTCATGGGTAATGACTCGGCCTGCCATGAATAGATTCAAAAGGTCGGTAGCATCTCTTGCCTGGATTGAAAGTTTCAAAGTGGTTTTTTTTTTTTTGCATTTTGCTCTTTTGCCTTTATTTTCTTGTGGAAGTCCATGGACATTGAAGTTCAGAAAATGGGACTCTTTAAGAGTCTCTGCATTTTTCGAAAAGAAAAGGAAACAGTACCTTGATTTCAGAAGGACTTTAACCTAATTCTTTGCGGACAGGAAGAGAAAGTAGAAAGTTTTACTTGGTGAATGTGCTTATGTGCTGGAGATTGGTGACCCAACGTCTGTGGCCATTTCCAGTGCGGCTGCTTTTAATAACAAACATGGTGATTTTGTGTCAGCCATTTACCATGAACACATTATCCTAATTACTGTTCTAGACTCTCCTGTGAGGTCAGCATTATTATCCTCCTCCTTTTATAGAGGAGGGAATTTAAATTCAGAAAGGTTGGTTCTTTGCTCAAGGATAAACAGGCTGTAGGTGGCAGAGACTTAGAACTTCACCTTGAACTTACTCTACCAATATTCATACCATCCTTTATAGACTATGAGCTCATGACTATTTTGTTATTGCTGCTACTTTTCCTGTTAAATAATTCAGTTGTTTTAAAGGTTCAACTCAATTTTCTTCTCTAAACACTCTTAATTACTGATTCATGAGAATTTTGTTTTCGGCTGATTTTTAGTCTCTTGATTTTTACATGGACTTTTAAATTTGACTGTAGGTTACCCTTGACCTAGTGCTGAGTAAAAGAAATCCCTTCTGCTAAAGAGCCAGCAGATGCCACGGGGGCATTAACTGATCACTCATGTAACGGAGATGTGAGAGGCATCTTTGTAGGGCTTACCATACCAAGAGTGCTGGTGGGTTAGAAACAGGTTGTTTCATGTACAGAAAATAAAGGACTCCATTAGGGAGATGTTCTACGTTTTAGATTAACAAGAAAGTACTTATTAAGTAGACAAAGATTTTAAGTTTGTAGAAACCTCAGTGAACACTCTTCAGTATGAAAAATTTTTTACCTGAAATTTAGGAAAAAGAAGGAAATAAACAATCCAACAAAGTGTACTTGAACCATTTTAGAAAAATAAGCAGAAGGAAGAAAGTATAAGAGATTAGACAGTTCAGACGGAAGGAAAGTTCAAGAGCAAAATTGATTTCTATGTCTATTAATAAACTATCCCATTCAAAACACCAAGAGCAGAAACTCATTGTAAAATTTCCAGATGGAGGTTCACAATGCATCTTGGCAAATTAAAGGCTCTGAGGAGAGCTGTGGCGAGAAACCTGTTTACTATGGTTTGACACAGCTTTTCTTAAACTTATTGGACTAGAGAAACATGTCCGCCATGACCAAGGCGTCACACATTGAGAGTACTCCTGGCCTTTTGACAGTGGTCGTCACATATCAGATGCTAGTTCTTGATCAGTCATGAATAAACGTCTTTGTACCACTGTGGCCGAAACAGATCTGGGCACAGGGAGTGGCAGTGGATGATATAGTAAGCACCTTATGGTAAACATGGGTGCCTTATAGTAAGCACCACTAAGTTCTCAACATTTGGTAGCGCGTCTCACAAAACAGCTCAGATTTTATATTAACTCATTTCTTGAACTGATTGTATGTTTATACCATTGAAAATTCAGAAGATACAAAAATGTATACAGTGAAAAGTCTACTCCTGTCAGCCACACAAATTTATTCTCTGGAAGGAAACAATATTATTAGTTTCTTATTAAATTCTTCTGGAGAGAATTTATGTGTACGCAAGCACATGTGTTCAAGTATTTTTGAGAACCCTTTTACATACAAATGATAGTATACTAAAGGTACTGCTTTTTTGACAAAAATTTTTTTGGCCCTAATGAAACATTTGGAAGCCATTCAGTATGCACATATAAACACATTTATGTTTTCTCTTTCTTGCCCTTTTCCTTCTTCCCCTATTTCCCTCCTTTCTTTTCTTCCTCCTTTTATGGATGTCTATTGATGGACATTTCAACTTTACTATTTTTCCTATTCTAAACAATATTGCAACCAATAACTTGTACATATGTCAATTTTTATATGCTTGAGTATATCTGTAAAATAAATTCTTCCAAGTAAAAGTGCTGAGTAAAAGTAGGAATCTTCATAATTTTCATAGGTATTACTAAACTGTACTTGAGGAAATAGCAATTGACATTTTCATCAATTTATGATATTGCCTGGTCCCCATAATCACATACAGTGTGTTAACAAAATTTTTGATCTTTGCTAATCTGATAGTAAAATATTATATCTCCAAATAGTCTTAATGTTTCTCCCGTTATAAGCCAGGTTGAGTATCTTTAAATTTTTTTTTTTTTTTGGATTTTGGGAAACAATATAATAAAATTGGAAATAAACATCAAAATTTTAAGTATAAACAACAGATTACAAAACATTTATATTCTGTATGAGCCCGATTTTGTTTAAGTACACATACACACATTTTAAAAAATGTTAATAAAAGCTGTCTTTGGCTTGAAGGATAATGAGTTTTCATTTTCATCTCTATACTTTTTTGAGTTTTATAAGCTTTAATTTTTTGAATCATTCTTATTTCATTTTCTATCACTGCCATTTTCTGTCATATTCTTCATTAATGTTTAGATTTAGTAATTGATCTTACTGATTTGCATGAGCTCTTTATATACTAGCAAAATTAGTCTTTTTGTGGGATGTGAGCAGCAAATACTGTTTCTCAGTTTTTAATTTGTCTATGACTTGGCTTGTGGTAGTTTTTGCCAGGTAGTAGCTTTTTATTTTATGTAATCAAATTTAATAAACTATTTTATGCTTGCTTCCCCAAACCCCAAATTTGAAATCTTCAAGATTTCTACCAGTACTTCATAATGTTTTTTACATTGTCTTTGATCCATTTGGAATTTGTCCTGGTTTAAGATGTGAAAGATGCATCTAAATTTATCTTTTTCCAGGTACCTATCTAGTTCTTCCAGTACCATTTATTGATTAATCCATCATTTCCTACTGATTTGCAGTACCATTTATATACTAAATTCTTATATTTCTAGACATCCTACTAGATTTCGTTGGCTATTTATTGTCCAATGTCACATCATTTTGATTATGTCAAGCTTCATAACATGCTTGTCATCTCACGAAGTTAATCCTCTCCCTTTTCTTTTTAGTTTTCAGAATGTTTCTAGCTTTTCTTGCTTTATGTCTGCAAATAATGTTTATAATCAGCTTGTTTAGAAAATCTCTGGCATGTGTGTCAAAATACGCCAAGTATTGATTTATTTATGGAAAATTATTAATAAATTATTAATAAATGCACAATTAATTAACAAAATGTTATTTATTTATGACATTGACTTTTTCTACTCAACAATATGATGGATAGCCTTTCTTTCTACTTGTTCAATTCTTCTGTTTGGTACCTCAGAGGCATTTTAAAGTAGTCTTCATATAGGTCTTGCTTGTTTTTTGTTAATATTATAGTATTTTATCTTTTTTTTACTCTTTATAAGGATTTCTCCCTTCTATATTTCATGCTCTTACTGTTTGTAATAATTTTTCTATTTCTTTTAAGTTCCCGTATTTATGCTATCATATCATCTGCACATAATAATACTTCTAACTTTTATCTTCCAATTTTTAAAACTACTTTTATTTCTCTTTTCTAATTAGTTTCTAGGAACTACATTAATTAATAGGGTAAAGTTGAACATCTTTGTCTTTTTCCTTAATTTAATAGAAAAATAATGTTTCCTCCTTAGGAATGATGCTGGCTATTAGGGTGAAGATAGATGTATCTTATTACGGCAATTTAAATTAAAAAATAATTAAAATGGATGTTGAATTTTCTCATTTTAAAAAAGTATTTATGAAAATTATTACGTGATTTTTCTCCTTAGTGTTGTTAATATGATAAGTTACATTGATATATTTTCTAATGCTAAGCCATCTTTACTTTTATGCAATAAACTTGTTTTTTGGTTTCTTTGTTGAATTTTATTTAGTATTTTTGTATAAATATTGGTAGGTGAGGTTGCTTTGTAGTTTTCTCGGAGACAGTTTTTGTTATGTTTTGATAATTATATTCACTTTATAAAACAAATTTGGAAGCTTTCCTTAATTTTTATGCTGTGAACAATGTACATAGCCTTGAAATAATCTACTTTTTAAAAGTCTGTGGAATTTCTTTGTGAAAACATTTGATCCTGGCAATTTTTGAGTTGTGGCTCTTGACGATATCTCTAGTTCAACTGAATGATTATTCTATTTGGATTTTGTTTTGTACCTCTCGGAGTCAATTTTAGTAAATTACATTTTTCTAGTAACACCTATCTTATTTAGGTTTTAAGACTCTTACACAGAGTTGAACAAGATAGTTTCCTAGGAGTATTGTAATTTCTCCAAACTGTTGTAATTTTTCCTTTATTTCTTATTTTGTGTATTTTATGATTTTTGTCTTTCTCAATTATATAAGCAAATAATACTAATTTTATGTTTTTTTTTCAGTGAGCCAATTCTTATTTTTTAATTCTCTCTTTTCTGATCTTGAATTTTATGAAATTAATATTTAATGAATTGTGTTTTCCTTAGATTTATTTTGTAATTCTTCTTCTAAATTCTTGGTTTGGGTTTATGATTTTTAAAATTATTTCTTCTTTAAACCTTACTTACTCACACAGACCCTTCCTGGTTAGGTTGATGTAACACCGCTGCCGCCGCCGCCACCACCGCCACCACCGCCACCACCGCCACCACCGCCACCGCCACCACAGCTTGTTTATCCCGTTTTATTTCCGTGCTTTCCCACTAAAACAGATCTGTGATGACAAGAGCCCAGTTTATTTCGCTCAATACCGTATACCTAGCACTTAGAGTAGTGCCTGCCATACTGGTGTTCATCAATAATTGTTAAATTAATAAACAATCCTCAAAAGGGTTATCAGAATTTCATAAAAGCTATCTAAAATTCAGAAACACACACACACGGACGGAGTGGAAAGATCTTGGTAGTATAAAAGAAAAAATGTCTCCCATTTATAGAGCATGACTTTCGAAAACTCAAAACAAAACACTCCTAGGACACAGGAAGGAAGTAGGCTTGATATATATATATAGAACATAATAGAAATAAAGGACAAATTGATTAATTGAATGAAGGGTGTGGGCAGAGTGAAAACAGACTCATAGATGGTTCCCAGAATTCTAGCTTCGTCAATGGAAAATATTGCAGTGCTATTTAATATTAGGAAGTTGGAGAAAACCGGAGGAGGATTGTATTTGGGGAGAAAAACTAAGAATCCAGTTTTGAATGTGCTACTTTTAAGATGCTCTTGCCTACAGGTTTCAATACAGTTTTTAGATTGTAACAGATTTTTAAAAATTAATTTTAAATTTTGCAGTCAGCTTCTTAATGCTGACGTTGAAGGACCACCAAATATTTTAGGAAAGGCTCAATCACGAAAGAAAGAAAACACACACAAAAAGGAACTTATAGGAAGGAGAAATGTAGAGGGAAGAGAAAAATAGTTACCGTATTTCTGATTACTTTCAGCATAGAAGGGCACTCTTTCTATTGAAATATTAGGGATGTAGAAGAAAATCGATGGTTTTGTAGATTCGTTAACGAGAAGATGATGAAATGTCCTTCTAATGACTTTTATCAAGGAATGTTCAGGCAACTTCATCAGTGGAAGATAAAACAGAGAGGAGAGGGGTTGGAGGTTTCAGGACTAAGGAAAAGATAGGAGGGCGTCATTTTGGGCAGTTAATGAGTGACTTCTCACACGATAGAAATGTCCACTGATTTTACTTATTTGAGACTGAGCACGTAAACCTGTAGGAACATAAATCCATACTCTAAAGTATTTCATAACTAGGCTGCTGAGAAGGAAACGTACAGGTGAGATAGTGGATTTCATCTAGATGTGGAATCTGCCACAGCATGGCAATGCAGGGCGGAGGAGCCAGGAAATCAGAGTGTTTTATCATTCATTTATGTAAAAAATTGTGTTAGGGAAAATTCAAACATACTTTGAAATAGAGAACGCCCTTGACCTTTTTTGAAAGAAACCACCCACGTATGACTAACCTAAACCTTTCTACTCTTCACTCCTTTGCCCTCTGCCAAATGATCTTAACGCCAATCTCAGACATAATCTCACTCCATCTGTAATTACCGGAAGTATAGGGGTGCGGGTATAATGCTTAACCAGTTATCCACACTGGATATGAAGGGAAGTCAAGAGAGAGACAGAGAATATAGATATGCCAATGGATCGAAAGCCCATGACCTTTGCCTGGCAGCCTTTGTGTGAATGAATAAAATAGAAAATAAGAGATAGTGAGATGTTTAATTCATGATTTGGGGGGTTTGCATTTTTTTATAAAAACAAACATAGTGAGAAGCTCGATCAACTAATTAAGCTACGTAATTCTCTCCCTCAAACCTTTCCTATTTACCTAGTTCTCTTATAAAAAAAATCAATATAAAGTTTTTAAAAATTTGAAATTAATGCATATATATTCTAAATAGTTCAAACAATACAGAAAAGTGGAAAATGTAGCGTAAATATTTCATTTACCCCAGTTGCCCAATGCCACTATTCAGAAGTCTTCTATTAATCATTTTTGGTACGCCCTTCCAGAAATTTTATAGATATATGTATGTACACAAGAAAATGTATATTTCCTAAAAGAATATAAAAGAATATAAATGGAATTATAAAATATCTCCTCGCTTTTTGTACTTAACAACCTATTGGAAATATTTTCATTTTAGGACACATGTATCTGTCTCACTTTTAAAATGTTTATGCAGTATTCCATTTCAGATATATAAGTCCCCTCATTAATGAATAATGCTGCAATGAAGATCTTCCTGTACATATTTTCACATATGTGTATAAGTCTGACCATACCTTGTCTATGGGACAAATCCTTAGTAATTTTTAGATTAAAGGGTGTTTTATGTACTGTCAATTTTGATAGATATTTCCTATCATTCAGGTTATGTCTTTGGAGAATGGAGACAAACTGCATTTCCAGCTTCTTGAATAAAAGGCATGTGGATGGGGTAGGAGAAAAGTTGCCAGGAGCTTAAAGTGCAAAGTCTTCCTTTATTTTGGTGGCTGTATCCACTCTGGCTGCATCTCAGAATCATCCCGGGAACTTAAAAACTTGTCCAAGTTCCAACTCCAGAAATTCTGACTTAGTCAATCTAGAGTCAAGACTGGACATTGGGATTTCCGAAACCCTCCAAATGAGCTTCTCATTTGGAGCCAGTGGCTAGAATCATTGCTTTATATAGAGCAAGGGAGGTAGACATAGAAGGATCAGGTAAATAGAAGGATCAGGTGGAAAAAAAAAATTAAACATCACTAAAATTATGCCTATGAAGCAAACAAGCGAAATGGAGGTCAAGCTCCTACACGAAAAAGCAGCACCAGGTGAAAGGGGCCGATCAGGTTTGGGGAAGGAAGCGGGTGTGAAAGAGAAGGCTCAGTGGGGAAAGGCAGAGCTGGTCGGGCTGGCTCTGTGCTGGTCTTGTGGTGTCCATCATGGAGTTTACTCTTTTAGGTAAAGATGGACTTGGTGTTGAAGCCGCTTCCAGGCCCTTCTCAGGCCAGGATTGCCCAAGATCAGTAGCACTGAGTGGCCAGCAGGGTAGGCAGCCATGATGGTTTTGCACAAAATATTCCAGGAACTGTTGGCGTCAAAGATGTTGGACATGGACAGAAACAGAGCAACCGCGTTGAAGATGTAGAGAATGAGAAAGTAGCTGATGGCTCTGATGGCGCCCATGTGAGCTTCCATGCTGGGGTCCCCGGAGCCGGTGCCCTTGCTCTCCATGTGTAGCGTGTGTCTCCTGAGAGAGATGATCAGCAGGGTGGCCGCCACGATGAACACGGTCAGAGGAATGAAGACCCCCAGGTTGTAGAGAAGAGCCAGGTTGGCCACGTTGGTCTCAGTGAAAAATTTTTTCTTAGTGGAGTTGGACGAGGCGCCAGGAAATGAGTTGCTACAGTGTATAGAGTAGATGCCTTTCCAGAAGAGACTGCTGTAGCCCAAGGAAATGAATATCGATAGCCATAGAAGCCAGGGCATCAGCTTAGCAATTCTCCACTTCAGCTTGAGGAAAAGTGGGTGGGAGAGGTTGGCAATCTTCACAAAGTAGAAGAAACTGAGGCAGGCAGCAAACCAGAGGCTACAATAATTTAAGAATATGGAACTTACTTTGAATGTATTATATAAAACACCTTTATTATAAAGGCGTGGTAATTTTGAGCTGCAGGCAATATCTAGCATCATGAAGCTTTGAAGAGCTATTCTGGATACGCTCAGGAAAAACAGGATCCTGCCACTTGTAGAAACTGCCTTATTCTGAATCCATTCTGCTGCATTTACAGCCATAATGAACCCATTTGCAGCAATACCAATAACGCATTCAGTGCCTATAATTGTGAAAGTTAAGATGACGTGGAATGATGACAACTCATTTTCTGGGGGACTGCAGGTTTTGGTCATCCTGAATCCTTACTCCTCTTTGGTGTCTGGAGGAAAGTGTCTCTCCAGCATTTGATGGGCCGGTCCTTGATAGCTCCCACTATTCATGTCACAGGAGGAAGCAGTTGATGCAGCGTTTCCAAATTCACTCCATTTGTTTATCTCAGAATTCTTAGCTCTAAATCTGGAGATGCAAATGATGGAGGGATTTGGTTTCTAGACCTCTCCCACACGCCTTCGGACATGTTGGTGTTAGTTTAATCACGGGACCCAGGGAGGGACTTGGGCAGAGACTGCTTTGTAGACTGCTAACATGGTTTCAGAGTTGTGTTCTTTACTAGCTCCGGTCAACTCACACATTTGCCCACCAAGTCACCATTTAACTTAGTTCCACTTCTGACTTCAGAGAACTCATTAAAAATAAAAATAACTTCAAAGATATATGTATCTTATGGCTCTTACGATGTGCTAGACAGACACCGTTCAAACACTTGATATTTATTACCACATTTAAGTCTCACAATAACCCTGTGAAGAATGTACTTTTATTATCACCATTTTGCAGATGAGGAAACTGAGAATAAGTAACTTGTCCAAAGTCATACTCCTAGAGGTTGACGGAGCTGGGATTCAAACCCAAGCCAGCTGGCCCCAGACTCCATGTGCTTACCCACTGTGATATAGTTTCCAGACCTCTGGACGCTTTTGTGCATGTTAATGGCCAAATGCGGGGCTGCCTTGACTGTCACGTTTCTTTCTGATAGTCTTTTATGGTGTCTTCACTATTTAAGGGAAGAATACTTGAGTTAAAAAAGAAAAATAGTTTTTCACCTATGAAACGTCCTTTTCTGCTCACACAGAACACTATACTTCTGACACTTCTGGTCACCAAGTGGGTTTTTTATTCCCCACACCAAGCAATTCTGGGTGTCTTACAATTTAATTCAGTTACAACACTATCTACCTAGAAATAGCATCAGATCCCACAGGTTAAGGGCTCAGTCTCATGAGGCTGCTCCTCCCGCCACCCCCATGCCAGATACCAACTGCAAGTCCCGGTTGCCACCTGTGCTTCGCAGCCATCAACTATAAATCAAAGGTTTTCATGACTCCCTGCTGAAGTTTGATTAATTTGCTAGAGTGGCTCGCAGAACTCAAGAAAACAATTTACTTACATTTTCCTGTTTATTAATAAAAGATATGATAAAGGATACAGGCGAATATCCAGATGGAGGAGATGCCTGGGGGTAGGTGTGTGGGAGGGGAGCCACGCTGCCAGCACCTCTGCCGCTCACCAACACCGAAGCTCTCTGAGCCCAGTCCTTTTGTGTTCTTATGGAGGCTTCTGCACATGGGCACCATTGATTAAATCATTGGCCTTTGGTGGTTGAACTCAATCTCTAGCCCCTTCCCCCTCCCCTGAGGTGGGGGGTGGGTAGGGTGTAGGGCTGAAAGCTCAAACCCTCTAATCACATGGTCCATTCTTCTGGCAGCCAGCCCCCAGCCTGAGGTGCTGTCCAAAAGTCATCTCATTAACATAACAAAAGACGTCTTTTATCTCTCTTCACTTAAGAAATTCCAAGGGTTTTAGGAGCTCATGCTAGAAACAAGGACAAAACCACATATATGTTTTTAAAATTACAAATCACTGCATCACAATAATAAAGCAAGAAGATACTAATTTTTAGGAGGTAGACCTTGTTTGCAAAATAAATTACTTGAGAGATAATAAATTTCTTTAGTTATATATAAATGATTACACACACAAACACACATTTACCTTCAATTTAAACAAAATACTAGGAAAGTAAGTGTTGAAGGAAAAGTTTCTTCATTCTTTTACAAGGTAGGCTAATCAATATTAGGGTAAAAACAATCCTCCAAGCCACCTGATCTGTTTAGGAATACTAAAACCAAAAGAGATGAAGAAATGAATCACTTTTATCTTGGGGGAGTTGTTTCTGATTTTAAAGTGTAAGCATGGAGCACTTGATGATAAATAGACTTCTTAATTCAAAGTAAACTAACTTTTATGTATGTATATAACTCTAATGATAATGATGCAATTCTAATGTGAAGGTCGGTGGGTAGGAAGGCGGACTCGGGCCAGCTGGCTTGGGTTTGGATCTCAGCTCCGTCAACCGCGAGGTGTATGACTGGCCAAGTTATTTACTCTCAATTTCTTCATCTGCACAATAGAGATGTCTCTGAAAATCTTTATAATATTTGGTTTTCCCTTTAAAACAAAGAGAAAACCCATGAAGGTTTTCTGGCCTAATTAACTGTTTACATAAGTTATTATTAATCCTAAAAATAAAAAAGCCAAAGCGAGAGACAACAAACGTGTATTTGAGATCAAAGAACAGCTTTTTGGGAAGCATCGATTCAGGCAGAAACCCAAATACTGTTCCAATTATGGGGTGAAGGCAAGGAGCTTTATGAGAAAGGGAAGAGGAATAATTACATAAATTCCTCTTGGTGTTAATAACTCGAGGGAGGAATTTCTAAAGGTGCAAATAAGCTAGTTATTTTGTAGCTGCCCACGCGGTGCTACTTCTAGAGGATGCTGGCAATCATCCGCCTTGTAGTCAGGCCTGCTTTCCAGTTAGCTTTTCTGTCATTTGGAAGACAGTGTCGGCGTGGCTCAGTCCGGAGGTTATTTTGCCCAGTTCAAGCATTCCGAAGCTTTGAGGAATAAGGCGTGCGAGGCAGTTCCTCTGGAATGGCCTTTCTAGCTCTGTTATAAGATGGCTCCATTTCTGTCCTCTTTTCACATTATGACTTTCACCATCTCGTCTTTCAATCTGCGGATAGTAAGCGCTACCCTCTGGTCGTTTCCACCTTCCCGTATGTGTAGGCCTGGAGGATCTCAGGACTTCCCATTGGGTTTTAGAGAGGCTTTTTCTTGTCACTGGCTCTCCCTTCCTTCTGCTCACTCTGGCTTGTAAGAGTGAAGGGAATTGGGACATGGTCCCTTAGGGTCGGAGGCCTTTCTCCTCATTTGTTTTGCTCGTCACTGCAACCCATTGCCAGCGCCTAGCATAGGCCTCACCCCCAGGAGGCGGCACACAGATGCTTGCTGCCCAGTGCGGCGAAGTTCTTTATAATGGAGGGATGCGGAGACATGGCAGTTCCACTCCCCGCAGAGCTTGGACTTCTGCAGGCCCAAGTCCAGTGTGGGAGCCTGGACAGTGCGGCTGAACGAGAGCACAGCCGTTCTTTGGAAAACGTCTGTGAGAGAAACGCTGGTAGGGGACAGAGCACAGAGGAAGGGGTCCCAGGGCTGGAAGGACCCCAGGCATAGGCTGGGCTTCACAGTGTTGGGGTGCTGCAAAGAGGCAGTGGGCAGGAACAGGGGCTGCGGACACCCTCAGAGACGTTGCAGGAGAGGCTCTGCTTGTCACAGCTTATGGCGGAGTTACTTCCTGCGATGGAAGAAGGGTATTGTGCTGGAGACTCCAGGAGGCAGTCAGAAGCAGGGTGAAGTCACCTTCTTAGGTGAAGAGATGATCTTTTGAAGTAGGACTGGTGGACCAGTATCTAAATAGCATATCCCGGATGTAGTTAAGTGTACTTCTAACCAAGGAAACTCATGAAGAAGGCTCTCAACCAATTAGAATAGAGAGAGTGCCTTAAACAAGTCCAGTTTGTATGGTTACATTTTTAACTGATTTTGAAATAGTTTTGACACAGAGATGTATTGTAAAGGCAGTACAGACGATTTATATATACCCTTCACCCGGCTTTCCCTAATGTTCACAGACCTATGAACTGTGCTTTTGATGTTATAGTGAAAAACTCTTTACCAGACCCAAGACCACAAAATTTTTTTCCTATGTTTTCTTTGAGAAGTTTTATAATTTTACCTTTTATATTTAGTTTGATTTAACTTTTGTATAAGTTGTAAAGAATGTTTCAAAGGTGGTTTTTTTTTTTTTTTGGTGTTTGTTTGTTTTGCAGTTTTTCCAGAAACATTCGTTGACAGAAATATTCTTTCTTCATTGAATTACCTTAATATCCTTGGCAAAAATCAGTCTCTGTATTTGTGTAGGTCTCTACTTCTTAACTGTCTCCACTGTTTCATCGATCTGTGTGCCTAGCCTTTTGTGAATAACACACTGTACTAATTATTGTAACTATAATAAGTCTTGAAGTAGGATAGCGCAAACCCTCCAAATTTGTTCAGTTGTTTTGCTGCGAATGGAGGTTCTCGAAGAAACATTTGAACAGATTCTTTTCTGCAGTAACTACTATGGTATTTCAAGGGAGCATTTTCTCTGTGATTTCTCTTTCTTGCTACAGACACTGCCACATCTTTCATTCCTCTTGAAGTAAAAAGCAAATGGGCCTGCCCTCCTTTCCTTCCTTCCTTCCTTCCTTCCTTCCTTCCTTCCTTCCTTCTTTCCTTCTTTCATTCCTCCCTCCCTCCCTCCCTCCTACTCTCTTTCTTTTACTTTTCTCTTTTCTTCCTTCCATCATACCAAATCCAGATACAAATGATAACCTAGACTGAATATTGCAAGATTATCAAGGGTTACGTTCCATGTTTATTACACTCTAGAGAGCCCCATGGTATAAAAATATGTGACCTAGTTGCATTATTTTTTCCCGTATCAAGGTAACTGTTTACAAAATTACTGACTGAGATTAGCTGTACCAGGAACAAAGAGAGGATGATTTATGGCACCTATACTGAATGCTAATCTTGGCCTCATTTGGCCAGGGCCTTCTACTAGTAAACTTGATCAGTAAACATACAGGCTGACTCAATCAGAAACCTGCTTAATGTACTGCCATTAACAGGAAATACCCTTTACAACTGTAATATCTATAAACGTTAGTCTTTAGAGTTTGCTGAGAGTAAGATCCCTATGTTTCATTTCTGTATCCCAAATATCTGACATATAATATATGCGCAAAAAAATGTATTAAGATGTGCATGTTTTACCTATTAAAAAATTCCTAAAGAGTAAATCATAAAGGAAATTACGAAATATTTAGAAGCACATGACAATAGAAGTACTACACGTCAGGTTTTACAGGGTTCATGAAACATAGTATTTAGCAGTAAATGTATATACGTCTTAATTTTTTAAAAATTAGAAAAATTGAAAATTAGTTTCTTAGATGTTCAACTCAAGAAACTAAAAAAAGCAACAAAACTCAAGGAGGGTGGAAAATTATATTAAAGATAAATGAAGAAATTAATGCTACAGAAATCAAAGAAACAATTGAGGATAAACAAAATCCAGACTGAATCTTCAGGGTTGGCAAGGGGAGGATATCTAGTAAAACAAACAGACCTCCAATTATAAAACAATGAGAAGAGACGTAGTCAATATTTGAGAAAAAATGAATGCAATAACTTTAGATATAGTAGACATCTACTCCAAACTCAGATGTGTAATTTTATACCAAAGAAAGTTGAAAACTTACACATAGTAGTTTTTCTAGACAAACAGTAAATAATTAGAATTATCTTGAGAAAAATTGACAAACTAATTAACCAAGAAACTATTTTTAACATTGAATTTGTAATAATGTCTCCTTATCCCTATTCATCCCATCTCTTCACAAAAAAAATAAGATAAAATTTACCAAATCTTTAAGGAAAATATAATTCTTATTTTAAATGAAATCTCTGCAATAAAAGATAATCTCTGAAAAAAAGTTTCAGAGGTTCGAATGAGAGAGAAAACTACTCAACTCACTTTATGAAGTAATTATAATCTGTCATAAATAATGAGAGTACAAAGAAAGTTAAGAATAAATCTCACTAAAGTACATAGTTACAAAAATCTAAACAGAATATCAACAAATTAAGTTCATTAGTATATATATTTTAATATATTATGATTCTAGCACTTTTTTCCCCCTCAATATTTGTTTTCTTCTATATCCAATGTAATAGAATTTTTACATAATTACCTACAAAGGGGTTGCGTTTTCAAGCCTTCTTTTGCAGGTAAACGTTGCAATATGACTAACGTCAGCCAATAGTGTGCAAGAACTGCTACTTGTAGTTTATGAGAGTCTTGTTTTAGGGTCACGTCAACATCTTTGCCTCTTTTTTTTTTTTTTTTCCGCAATACCACCTTGAATGCAAGTGCCATCTTGAATCAGGCTGAGGGCCACGCCCTAGAGATGGTAGAGCAATGAGCCAGAAGGAACTTTGTCCTTTAGGCTTTGTGTAGCCAAGCTGCCTAATCAGTCATAGATCACTTACTTCCAGACTTTAATACAATACAGACTAAATTTCTACCTTCTTTAAGCACCGTTTGCTGTCGTTGTTGTTATGTGGAAAATGACTTTAGATAAATTGCTTTTAAGAACTATAAAATGTCAAAAGGAAGATTTAGAAAAAAATAAGCAAAATTGTATGGAACTGGCACAAAAAGACACACGGATTAGTGCAACAGAATTGAGAGCCCAGAAATGTACCTTTGATTCTATGGTCTATTTAGTATATGCCAAAGGAGGCGAGGATGTATAATGAGTAAAATGACAGTCTCTTTAATAAGTGGTGTTGGGGAAACTGGACACAGATATGTGCAAAAAAAATGAAACTGGATTACTTTCTTATGCCATATACAAAAATAAACTCAAAATGGATTAAAGACTTAAATGTAAGACTCAAAACCATAAAACTCCTAGAAGAAAATGGGCAGTAAACACTTTGACATTAGTTTTAGCAATATCTTCTTGGATATGTCTCTTCAGACAAGGCCAATAATATTAAAAATAAATAAGTTGGACTACATTAAACTAAAAAGTTTCTGCACAGTGAAGGAAGCTATCAACAAACCGAAAGGACAACATACTGAATGGGTGAAGATATTCACAAAAGATATATCCGATAAGGGGTTCATATCCAAAATATATGAGGGATTCATACAACTCAACATAAAGAACCCCCCGAAATATCAAAAATAGGCAGAGCACCTGAGTAGACATTTCTCCAAAGAATACATACAGATGCCCAACAGATACATGAAAAGATGCTCACCATCACTAATCATAGAGGAAATGGGAATCAAAACCACAGTGAGATGCCACCTTATACCAATCAGAAAGACTATCATCAAAAAGTCGACAAATGTTGGTGAGGATGTGGAGAAAAATGCAACCTTTGGTGGTGGGATTATAAATTGGTGCAGCCACTATGGAAAATAGTATGGTGATTCTTCAAAAAATTAAAAATAGAACTGCCATATGCCAACAATTCCATTTCTGGGTAAGGGAACAAAAACACTGATTTGAAAAGATATATGCACCCCTATGTTTATTGCAGAATTATTTACAATAGCCAAGATATGGAAGCAACCTAGATGTCCATCCATAGAAATGAATAAACAGAACAAAACGAAACAGAAGCAGACCCATAGATACAGAAAACAAAATGATGGTCGCCAAGGTAGTGGGAGGTGGGGGAATGGTTGAAAATGTGAAGGGGAATTAAAAAACAGAAGACTTTTAGCAGTTATTAATCTTTGGAAAACTATTTCTATATAAGTGGGGTTCTCTTAGTTTTTGGATGTCTGAATATATTTTTATTTTCTTCCTATTTTATTGAGAATTTGACTGGGTAACAGTTTGACAGCTCTTTTCTCTTAGCATTTTGGTATTTGGATTTGTTAGTCTCTTCTTTCTGGTATTTATTATTGTCGATGTGGAATACACTGTCATTCTTTAGTTAGTTCTCTTTTTTATTGTATCTTTAGTAAGTTTTAAGATTATCTGTTTTTCTTTGATTTTTCTGCAATTTTTCTACTATGTGCCTCGTTTGGACTTTTATAGTTATTAGTTTTTAATTTGCCCTGATTGGCTTTCAAAAGGAGCTCTAGATATGATATTTTGTATGTATTTTAAAACTGGGAAAATTTCAGGAACAATATCTTTAAATACTGTCTTTGAACTTTTCCTCCATTCTCTTTACCTAGAATTCCAATTAGACCCAGTTTCTCTTTCTTTTTATTTCAAGTTTGAATATTTTTACCTCCTTATTCTATATTCCATGTAGGGTAACCATGTAATTTAGCATGCAAATGAGACACTTTTGCAAGTTAAGAAAGGTGCTATGACGATTAAATATATAATTATTTCAATATTAATTTATTGGCTGAAAAATTTTTATTTGCTGTTAGACTGACAAAAAAGATATTCAGAAAGTATTTTTTAAAAAAACATTTTTAAAAGCCACATACCCTTGATCTCTAAAGCAAAATAAAAGGTACTTCCTCATGCTGATTAATTGAGCAGTAAGGATAATGGACAATTTTCCTGTTGCATATTCATGTACTTAAATGAGCTTGTTCGTCATATTTATTTCCAATACCAGGTCTCTGGTATTTTTGTGAATAATGTATTTTTAAATATCTCTTTTTATCGCTCTTATATTCGTGAGATTTTCTGCAGTGATATTCGCATTTTTTATTTAATGTATTTGAAATTATTGATTCCTTCAATTGACTATTCTCTGACTGTTAAGAATACAGTCTTTATAGGTGTTGAGATAATGCTGAGCAAATTCTGTTAAATGAAGGATAGTCCCAATCCTAACTTTATTGATATTGAATTATGTAAATATTTTAGCTTCCATTTAGAAAAACTTTCTTCAAAATGTTTTGTAAGATAAATTCAAATACATTTTTTGTCCATGATTCTTTTGAATGTTTCAGTGACTTTAAATCCTGAATAATTCTAGTTCTCAATTTTGTAATACAGAATATACATTTATCCAATCAGAAATAATTGTTCTATCAAAGTATTCTTTCTAAAAGTTGAGGTATTCCAAAACATAATTTTTAAATGTTAAAATGATATCTTTTATATCACTGAACACTCATGAATTATTTTGTTTACTTTATTCCCTAGTTTTGTAGAGATAAACGTCAGTGTTTTCCTAATTATAAGCTGTGTTTCAATCATTGTAATTTACTAAAAGCTTTAAAAACAAACATTTTTTGTTCCATTCGTTTATTTCTTTGACATATATTTCCCTCTGATTTTCTACAAAAGTAATGAAAACTTACAGATATTATTTACCAAAACATTCAATATAATTGTCAGCCACTTAGGTTCATTTATAAAGTAGTTCTTCAGATATTCAGATATCTAAAATATAACTGATGAGAAGGAGCAAAGGGATAAATTGTGTATTGACGTGCTGAAGTATTTTTTGGTATCCAATACAATGAGATTAATCGTACAAATTTTGAAGGTTAATTATTCTGCTTATATAAAAATATTTGCAAAGCGTGTCAACTACCGCTTCTATTTTGATTGGTAAAGTATCTCAGCTTGTTTGAATGCTATTTGGATTATGTTTGTACCATAAACAATTCCAATTATCTTTCCATTTCATAGATGATTTAGTGAGAATATTAGTTTTTAATGTGACACTATGCTCCATTAAAATCTGTTTATATTATTAACTACCAAACAAATAATTTTTATCTTCAATGTTTACCTTTTTAAGTGAGTTTCAGCAGCCCCTACCAGAATGTCAGCTATTTCATTTTCGAGAGAAAGAACTTTCAAGAGCTGTATTTTTATTTCATGAATTGGATGAACACAACCTAATCGTTATTTGAATCGACTCAGTTTTCTATTTGAAAGACTCTGATAAAACTGAGATTATTATTGAGAATTTTGTTTTCCACTAATGGACCCAATACATTAATAGCTTTCAATTCCGTCTTGGTACACGCACAAAGAACTTGAAATTAAAAATGTAAACTGTGGAATTTTACTTCCTTTTTAACTTGGATGCCTTTTATTTCTTGCCTAATTACTCTAGGTAGGACTTGCAGTATTACACTGAACAGAAGTGGCAAGTGTGAACATCTTTGTATTGCTGCTGATCTTAGAGGAAAAACTTTCTTTTTTTTTTTTTTTTTTACCATTGAGTGTGATGTTAGCTGTAAGCTTGTCATATATGGTGTTATTATGTTGAGATATGCTTCTTCTATACCTAGTTTGTAGAGTGTTTTTATCATGAAGGAGTGTCGAATTTTGTCAAATGCTTTTCCTCCATCTCTTAAGATGATCATGTGATTTTTAGCCTTCATTCTGTTAATGCGATGTATCCCTTTGATCTGCTTATGTTGAACCATCCTTGCATCCTAGGTCTGAATCCATTAGATTGTGGTGTGTAACCCTATTAATGTGCTGTTGAATATGGTTCGCTAGTGTTTTATTGAGGATTTTTGTATCTATGTTCATCAGCGATATTGACCTATCCTTTTCTGTTCTTTATAGTGTCTTTGTCTGACTTTATTGGGGTAACACTGGCCTCATAAAGTGAGTTTGGAAGTGTTCCCCCCTCTTCTAAGTTTTGGGAAGTTCGAGAAGCATTGGTGTTAATTCTTTAAATTTACTAGTGGAGCCAAATGGTTCCACGCTTTTTTGTTCCTGTTGTTGGGAGGTTTTTGATTACTTGTTTAAATCTCCTCACTTGTGTCTACGGCCATGCCACCCTGAACAAGCCTGATCCCGTCTGATCTCGCAAGCTAAGCAGCGTCGGGCCTGGTTAGTACTTGGATAGGAGACCACCTAGGAAGACTAGGTGTTGTAGGCGTAAAAAATAAAAAATAAGGGATTGTAAGGTGACAAGGTCCTTGCAATCTGTGAAGTCAACCAAAGGTTGCCTCACCTGAAAAAATAAAATAAATCTCCTCACTTATTATTGGTCTGTTCATATTTTCCATTTCTTCATGATCCAGTCTCGGTAGATCGTATGGTTCTAGGAATTAACCATTTGTTCCTAGGTAATCTAATTTGTTGGCATATAATTGTTAATGGCAGTCTTTTACCCTTTTTATTTCTGTGGCAACATTTTAATGTATCTTTGTTCATTTTAGATTTTATTTGGTCTTCTCTCTTTTTTCTTAATTAATCTAGCTAAGGGTATTTGACCAAAATGCAAGGTCATGTTCTGTTGAGAGGGATGAATATGATTCACTTTATACAGATATACATTAGTGTCATCTTTGGGTATAGTCTTTTTAAAGTAACGCCTAACTTTTGAAGTAGATGCTGATGCCTCTGCAGAAGATTTAAGCCTAGGTTTTTTATGTGGTTAGTGATATGATCATAGCCCCCACGATAAAGAGTAATAACATAGTCATTGTCAACTTTCGTGAAAAATGAAAACTTAGTACTTAATTTTTCATTATCATACACTTTATTTTCTTGAGCTCATTATGCCAAAAGTTTAAGTAATAAAACAAATAAGTAGGTGTAGATTTACACCACATAAAAAAATGATGGCATACTGTAACAGGACGTTCAGATCCCTCTCTGGCACGACGGCTCAGCCTCTAGTTCCTATATACTTTTCACCTGTGCTATAATTTCTCATTCTCCCCACTATTCTCACCAGCTGGTGGCCTGAAGGCTTCACGCAAATCTTACGCCACAGCATGAGCCTTGCACTATTGGTGGGTAGAGCTGGCAGGAATTGTTTACTTCTCTACTACCATCCAAGGCTGGAAGGAGACAGGGATTCTGAGCCACTTACTAATGAGTGCACTCTGTTTTTGCAGTAAGTTCCCTGGCTACTGTCCTTCGAAAAGAGGTATTAGTCCTGCTAGTTTTAGAAACTATCGGGGAAAGCCAGCTGGGTTTTTAGAGATGCATCTCATATACTACTAAAGAAGACGTTGGCAGAAGTTGGACTACAAAGTGAAAATTTTTATTGTTTCATTTCTGCCTCTTTTAAGACCTCTATTAGTTTAATATTTCTTTAATTTTTTAAAATTTTACCATGACAAGAACACTTAACATGAGATCTGCCCTCTTAACACATTTTTAAGTGTACAATACAGTATTGTTGACCAGAGGCATAATTTGAAGAGCAGATCTCTAGAGCTTATTTATCTTGCTTAACCGAAACTTTATACACGAAGATTACTTTCTGTGTGTGTTTTACAATTTGGATTTGGAGGTTCAGCTTGAACCAGGAATCTCTCTTCTCTCCACGGCCACCCCTCCCTGTCTGGCAGTTTTACAGCATTGAGGTCACCTTCTCCTGGTCCTCCGGTTTCCCACTCCAGAGCCAGAATCCTGCCTTGGACCCATGTGGCTGGTGTTGCAGATACTTTGTTTCTGTGACTGTGGACCTTTCTAATGGATGCATTTTGGGTAACCATTTGGCTCCTCGTTTTATGTAGCTTTTCTTCAAAATATCTCCTTTTAAAACTGTCACCCCATTTCTAACCCTGACACATGACTAAAATTTTAATGTTTTGTTTCGATTTGCTGTTACGGCCCGTATAAATGTGACCTTGGCTTAAGTGGCTCCACCAAAAAGGACATATCACACAATGCCATTGCTATCTGACATGATGCAATAGTTTCCGTCTTCTTCCCTTCTTGTCTGTAGGAGTTGCTGTTGGTGCTTCAGCCAGCTCTCCCCAGCAATTGCTGTTTTTAAGCACCGAGAAAACTTTATCTTAGTTTGTGTTTCCCCAGAGGCAGACTTTGAGACAAAGATGTGAATGAAAGTATTTTTTAGCTTTTTGAAAAATTTAGGGAATGCAGGCAGGGAAGTGTGGATATTGATATACTCAGGGGAGTGTAATAAATAAAGTGTACATGAAGCCAGTTACCACTGAAGCTTAATCCTGAGGGGCATCTCTGGCAAATGGTGTAAAACACGCAGTTATTACACCTAGGGGCACCAGAGCTTGGGCATATCCATGCCGGCTTCCATCAGTCATTGGCCGAGGCTTGTTCTCCGTCTCCACCCAGCCCTTCCAGCCTGCCGTGTGGTGAGCAGAGTGGTTTTCCGTGTTTCTAGAAGAATCCCACCAGCATGGAGATCCAGATTGCTATATTGTGACTTACAAGAAATGTATATTTGGTCATTCAGGTGACCAAACTACATTCCTCATATGTATTCTTTGTCTTTGTCAGTCCGTGTTCCTGGCTCACAATGCCCCAAGCCCTGGGCCTTTCCTGTGATGAGTGATAAAGGTATCTTTTGTTAGGTTAATGAGATGGCCTTTGGAAAGGCCTCCATGGAGGGGGCTGGCTGCTTAGAGAACCACCCAGGTAGTTAGAGAGTTGGAACTTTCAGTCCCCCTTCCCTCCTTTCCCTTTTCTGGAGGTTGAGTCAATCAGCATGGCCAGTGATTTAATCGATCATGTCTGTAATAAAGGCTCCATAGAAACCCATGAGGACCGGGTTCCGAGAGCTTCCGGACAGGTGGGAGACTGGCCCCTCTGGTGACGGGCTGGAGTCCCTGCCCCCCTCCCCACATACCTTGCCCCATGCATCTCTTCCCCTGGATGGTCATCCGTATCCTTTACTGTATCCTTTTAAAATAAATCGGGAGACGGAAGCAAACTGTTTGCCTGAGTTCTGTGAGCTACTCTAGCAAATTAATCGAATCCGGAGGGACGAGGGGCAGCCCTGGGAATCTCTGACTTATAGCCAGTTGGTCAGAAGCCCAAGTGGCAACCTGGACTTACCACTGGCATCTGAAGTGGAGAGGGGAAGTCTTGTGGGTCTGATCCCTGAATCTGTAGGATCTGATGCTACCTCTGGGTACATAGTATCAGAATCAAGCTGAATAACACCCAGCTGGTGTTACGGAGAATTACTTGCTTGGTGTGAGGGAAAAAGCCGCGCACATTCGCTAAACAGAAGTGTTCTGTGTGAGCGTGGCAGCGGGGTAAAACTCAAGGTGACACAGAAGAAAAGCACGGTAGCGAAGACCTGGGTTTTTACCTCCATGGATGAAAATCCGAGTTTTTCTAAAACACATCGATAATGACGGGTGGAGTTGTTCACAACACACAGAAATGGTAGGGTCCGAGGAATATGGACAAGGCACTGCCAGGAACCCTGGGGCTTCTTGCCGCAGACACCTGCGACTCCACACTTAGAGGATCTCTCGGGATGCAGGGGCAGAGTGTGTCTGGGAGCTGACCCTCTGGGAAGCAGCAGTCGATCAGTAATTAGGGGAGCCGATGGAAAAATGCCCCAACTCTTTGTCATGTATTCTGGGGACCTCAGACTCTGTCCGTGACTGCTGTATGCCGCTGACTCCCATTCCGGGGACCTGAGGGGTGCCTGGAGGGACAGTGGGAGATAGAAGGCCAAGGAGTAGGATCCTCGGGTGCCGGTCCAGTTCTGGCAGCTCATTTGCTACGAGTATTAGGGCCACCGCTTTCTCTGTCTGTGAGAATGACCCACGCTTCTCTATTGTTCGTTCTCTCCACTTCACGGGCAGTGAGAACCAGTCAATTCTCTTTGGCAAAGTTTCTTTGAAAGAACAAAGTTCTAGCAATTCTGGGTACTCTAGGGCTCCTCTGCGAGCAGTTTTGAAGGGAAGACACAACAGAACACAGAGAAGGCGGTGAGTTTATTTTATAGACTGCGACACAGCCCCCAGCCAAGTTCCCTAGAGGAAACCATCTCGGAAGGAGTGGGGAGGAGACAAGGCCTCGGACGAGCTCAGTATACCCACAGGGTGTTCAAGACACGAAAGCGGTTTGCTTCGATGGGTATCACTGCCTTGTTGTTGGGGCAGATGTTTAGTTCACGAACGACATCAACCACCGTGGCTATTGTTACAGTGTCTGAAAGAGACAAGGACAAAGATCGTCACCCATAGCACTCGGACCCCTGTGTCCTAACTTTTCTACTAGTGTCAGACATCGCCACACTGGGACTCAGTTTCCCCAAATCGTTTGCAAACGTGTCTCCCTCATTAGCTTTTCTCACACAGCCCCGCACCTTTTGAACCTGGGCGCGGCCTCCATCTGCTCTTCCCCTGCCTCCTTCCCTCCTTCCCCTCCATCCTTCCGCCCCCCACTTCCGCTCCGGATCTGGGGCCACGTTTCTGTGCAGCTTCCCCGCCCTGGGGGGTCACTCTTCCCGTGGATGACTCCTCTACTTACTGTTGGGCTGAAAGTCCCAGTAGAAGGTTCTTGGATAATCTGAACAGAGGCAGGAGGTGAATTTATAGTTAAAAGGACCATCGACTGGACGGCTGCTTGCCAGGTAAGACTTAATCTGGGAGGAGAAGGTGGAGAGAGAGAACGCAGAGTTAGTCGGGGGGCGGGGTAGGGAGACAGAGAAGAGAGGGCCGAGGAGGAGGAGGACAGTGGCGCCCTCAGAGGGCGAAGAGCA
>NW_006434839.1:490375-518619 GCF_000325575.1 Pteropus alecto
GCGGGCGGGGTTGGCTCTCGTCGCATCATTTCAGGAGCTAAAGTCTCGGTCAGAGCTTTCTGTCCTCGCGTCCTCAGACTCCTGCGTCAGCACACGCGGCGAGGGCTCGGAAGGAAGGAGTGAGCGAGCCCCGGCCGTGCGCCTCAGCAACTCTGCGCCCTTTCGAAATGAAAGTGACCCCCGTCCCTCTCGCTTTCCTCAACCGGGAGAGAAAAACTTCCTTGCCACACTTGGCTGTTAGATGAGCAAGTGAATCCTCGAAGGTGGCTTTCTTTTGTCCGGTTAGTGTTCGGTGCAGGGGGTTAATCCTGGCGCCCACACCAAGGGGCCTATGGACAGAGTTGGGTTCGTCTGAGACTCAGATGGAAAAGAGTTGCGTCTTTATGTTACTAAGTTCTCATGAAATTGACCGTACCTTCCAGCGTGAATGTCCTCCACAAGCCACGGTGGCATGAGCAGTATGTGCGATGTCGTCATGAGGAGAAACACAGACTTGTTCGTGCCACATTACAGATTTAGATATCTCGAAATAGTGCCTGCCCTCAGTGCTACTCAAAAACACACGGGGATTTATCATTGGGCTGCAAGGTCAGGGCCGGGGCCATCTGCCTGTCTCCTGCAATGGCCCAGGTCACCGGCAGCTCTGTGCCGAATAGCCCATCAGCCCCAAACGGAGAACTCAAGCGTTCTCACTGTTGAAATTTTACTTAGAATATTTCAGAAATCCTGGTATCACTTCAGAGAAACCTACTCTTGCCTTGTTTTACCTTTTTATTGCATTTACAACAATATGTCTTCAAGAATCAGAAATTTCAACACTCGAATATTCCAAACAAAAAATTGGGACCCGTTGGATATCCAGTACGATGCGTGTGGTTTGTGGTCAGACCAGTGCGTAGTTTACGGTACTGATTCAAGCTAAGCAGCCACAGCCATCACGTGGATAGTTTTAATAAAGTGAAATTTAATTTGTCTATATTTTAAATGTATTGCCTTTTCAGCTAATGCGTCGCTAAAGAAACATATATTACTGTATGACAGGTTGATTTTGAATAATTTTATGACCATTCTTCGATATGATACTTTTCCTATATAATTTACCCATTTAAACAATTTTCTGATAAGGGTTTTATAGACTTCACAAGATGAGCAAAATGGTACCTGCCACACATGGTTAAGCACTGTGGTCATCACAGGTTTTCTTCAGCCTTAAAGGATTTCACTATCTTTACGTTCAAACACATGATTAAGAGTATAATGTATTCTATTTTAGTTTTGTATCTGTGATCCTAATATCTCACTTGGTCAAAAATTTAGTTGCAAAACTTATAATTAATACGAAGGGATTAGGTGCAAGAAACTTTACACGAATAAAAATTATATTTTCTTTAGATTTTTAAAATCTGAAGATGTTTTATAGCTATCAATTTTTATTTTATCAAAAGCTACAAATAAAAATTGGTTGTCAGAAATAACAATTTCCCATAAATTCTTTCTCATTTTCAGTATTATTTAGTCTTTGAGATTCCTTGTCCTTTACTTGTGCTTGGGAAGGTTTTTGAAAGATTGCTTTATTTTACTGTACTGGCATTGTTCTGAAAACACAATCTTATCCATCACAGTACTGTCGATTACACATATTACTTTCACACCCGTCACTTTCTCGGGGCGGAAATGGACGTGCACGTCTCTTCACCACCAGCCCCCACCATCCTCACAGACTCTCGTGCAGACATCCTCATCCCTTTCATCAGCTGTGGTTATGATAAATAAAACCCAATACTGAAAAATTATGACTCGGCCTTTCTCCCGCCCCAAATTAATGGTTCATATTCTTGGACCGTGACCACAAAAATTTGACAAAGCAATTAGGCGAGTCTCTGCGCTATGATCAGAACTGTTCTGTTACAGGCGTGGGCCGTTTCTAGCATGGATTGTAATGAATAGCAATCCTCACGCTTCCAGTTTGGTTTTTCTATTCGATCATTGCTCTTAAATCTAACTGGAATTAGGAAGCTCATGCTGTAGATTAATAACTACTTGTGCTGCGAGGAGGTGTCTTCCGGAAGAAGGCGGCAGAGACGCGTGGGTCTCGGGCCTAGAGCAGCGGCAGGCGACAGGGGCAGGGTGTGTGTCTGTGACAACACCTGGCAAGACTGCCGACGAGGAGAAAGACGCACTTTCCCCTGGGGGAAGCGTGTCTTCCTCGTGACCCTGGAGCAGCCAGACAGGACGGATAATGCTCGATCCTCTTGCTACTGAAAGTGCGTCCTGCGACCCTCAGCTTCGGCACGCCCCGGGAGTGGGTTAGGAACGTAGAAGCTCTGTCCTCCCCCAGACCCACTGACTCAGAATCTGCATGTTCACAGGGTCGCCAGGTGAGTCACGGTCACGCATAGTGCCGTGTGAGAACCTGCTCTAGTCCAGGGACTGGACATCCCCGCCACTACTGCTGAGTTGGGAGGAAGGGAGGGGAGCGTGTGGGCTCCTGTCGAGGGAGGGGAGGCCGGGACAAGAGTCAGCTTCCCACGGCAGCGCAGAGCAGAGCAGAGGAAGGGCGAGATGGAAGCAAACTCCGCTCAGGGCTTCCTGGCCAGGAGGAATCCCATCCTGCTCGCCCTCTGCGGCAGAGCCCTGTCCCCACCTGCCTCAGCCCGCCGCTTGGGGTGGCAGCGTTGCCTTCTGAGTTTTCCCCTGTCGCTCCCCCCCAACCCCTCATCTCAACAGGCATGCCCAGGACCTTGGGGGAACTCTCAGCAATTCTCCCCCAGCTCTCATGCCTCTCCCCGTCTCTTCCATCTTAGCTTTGCTTTCTGGCCACCCCTCCCTCGTCTCCTTCCCATCCTTCCCACACCGCAGTGGTTCAGGGCTCCTTCATCTGTAAGATGAGAACAGAAATCTGCCCCAGGCTCCTGGGCTTGTTCTGAGGCTCAAGTGCGTAATGTATGAGAAAATCAGGAGCACGAGGATTGCTGTTCATCACATTGTTAATTATAGTATGCGACATTCATGTGAGAGGTTAATCAATTGTATTTATAATTAAGGAGGTGGCTATTTCTTGAGTTCACTCCCCCGGCCTTCTACTTACCACCATACATTCTCTCAATTCCGTTTTAACTACCAGCTTCAGAGTGACTTCTTCATTTGCTCTCGTTGTTTGGGGGATGTCCACGTCCATGATAATCGCCTTTCGACTGGTTTTGGGAAGAAAGAAGCAGGTCAGCGAGCAGAGATCAATCCATAGGAGAGAGGGGCCACCGTGAGCAGGGTAGACGGATCAGGGAAAGCGGAAGGGGAAGGGGAGGATGGGAGTTGCAAACATTGCTAAGATCAGAATTCCCTGGGAAGTTTTGCTTTCTGGTTGGTTTGGTTATTTTGTACTGATTTAGTTTTGCTTAATAAAGCAACTTGGATACAGTACTTTATTTAAAATGGAACATCTTTTTTCCTTCCATTGACAAAAAATAAAAAACAGAATAAAAGAGCAACACCACATGCCATTTCCTAGTAGAACCCTAGTGGTCCTGCTGATTGTCCACCGAGTGGGAGGGCTCACGTCATCATTAACAGAATCGCGTTAAACCGTAAGCATCTAGGGCCCTGGAGGAGTCTGTGGGACCATCCCCGAAGACTCCCCTCCTTCGCTTCCTGGTGGGGCCTAGGAATTTATACCGCTTTAGTCCATTTGGATACAAGACCGTAATTGGGGATTTGGACATGAGGCCACATCCGGAAACATTAGGTACTACCCTATATCGGGGCTCACACCACCATCTGATAGGAAAAGTACACGGAGACAGAGAATTGTCAAGTACCCACTTCGGTCAGTGAGGGCTGTGCCCAGGACCAGCAGAATTACGTTCTCTGCCCTAGAGACTCCCGGAGAAGCTCCTTCGGTGTTGGGTGAGTCTGGAGGGCATTCAGCCTCTGGGCCTCCAAGCTTCCCAGCCCCATTTTCCTAAGGAGAAGCGTCAGATTCCAGGGTTCCATCTCCTGCGCCAGTGGCTCTAGCGCTCAGAGGTCCTCCCACTCGTAAATGAATTTAGGATTGATAGGGTGACCAGCATAGCTGGTGACTCATCATCCCAGTTTGCCGGAGGGTAAGGGGTTTCCTGGGGCGAGGGGCTTTCGGTGCCAAAACCAATTGGTCACCCTAATTGGCATAGCCGGTTTCAACAACTTGCTGCCTCTCAAGAGCTAACTGGAGTGACATCCGTGTCAGAACCTGTCCCCACTCAGGGTTTCTGGGACACTTGCCTCCATTATATCAACTTGTCGAAACCCTGAATGGTTTTCCTCCAGGACAGGACATCTGGTCATGCCACAGGGGGTACCACCAGAACGACAACCCAGAAACCCAGTATTCCAAACCCTGGCCCTGCGGAGAAAACGCCATAGTGGTCGAGTGTCCCTGCTTCTCCCCAGAAGTGGCTCCATGTCCTACTTCATGTTGCTGGTCCCAGTTTTCTCGCTTCCTTCAAACATGTGCCCTCAGTGAGCTGGCTTCTGAACCTGCGCTCCCAGGTCCCTGTGGGGGAGGGCGGCGCTGGTCCTCACATTTGTGTTCGGGCTTCAGACTAAGAAGCTTCAGGGTGAGCTCAACCTGGGACCACGGGGCCAAGGATCAGCGCCCAGGGCCTCTGATCATTCACTGAGTCCACCCAGAGCTATCGTTGGAACTTACAAACCTGCTAACCCTTCTCTCCTAGGAGGCAAGGTGCGAGGAGGTGAAGTTTACTGAGCAGAAATCTAACAAAGGCTTAGACTGTGGACAGGATGTAGGTCAGAGCCCTAGAGAAAGACTGGTTGTTAATTACAGTTCACACGTGCACTGGGGGCCTTATTCTTATGGGCGACTTAGAAGCACCCAGGGGAAATGTGAGGGCGAAATCGATGGGCTTTTAAGAGGAGAGAGGTGGGAATTGGCATGGGTTCCTGAGAGCTCCTGGGATTAGAGTTCTGGGAAGTTGAAAAAGTTTTCAGGAGGGGATATGTAGGTGTCCAGGCTAGGAGCGGAGCTCTCCCCAAGGTGTGTACGTTTGTGTGTGTGTGTGTGTGTGTGTGTGTGTGGTGAGAGAGAGAAGGACAGAGACTTGGCTTACTTGTCTTCCTGAGCTTTGTTGGTCCCCAGCTGCAGACAGAGAACCAGGAGCAGGGTGACATGGCTGGGCCTGAACAGGAGCTGGAGGGCGTGCATGCTGGATGCGACAGTGTCTGACGTCCCAGAGAAGCAGGTTTCTGGTGCCCAGCACAATATTTATATGCAGAGCAGAGGAGTGGAAGAGCTGCCAGGCAGATCCCTGTGATTAATCACCCGTTCCCCCTTTCCTCTCGTGATCTTTCCTTGTTGAGCCAGTTTGTTATTCTTTGGAGAAAGTCAGCATTCATAGAGTGTGAGAGTCTGGGAGAGAAGCTGGATTATCCTTCCTTATTTTCTCAGTACCAGAGTTTCTCAGAATGTCCAGGAACTCAAAAGACACAAAGCTCTTCCATAGCTTATGGAGATGGTTTTTTATCCCTTGCCATTCTGCCGTATGTAGCTTTGGCTTCAGTCACTGCTTCTGTAGTGTCTGGATGCAGAGAACCCAGCTATGGCAGCAGATTTCAGACCACAGTCCTAGAACACATTTGCTTGATCCCCTTATATTATAGTACATTCAAGAGGAGATGCTCATCAAAAAATCTGTTAGGGAGCTAGGGTGATCAAGGCTTCCCTAGGGGCTACCACCAACCATGCAGGGTCGGGGGGGGGGCAGGGAGAACTAGAGATGGGCTTCTCTGGATGCCCATCTCTGGATGATGGGTGATATGAAGATGTTCGATTGTCGAGTCCTTGACTTCATGGGTAATGGTAACGTCCAACAGACGCCCAAGGTCCCCAGTGACTTCAAAGTCTCTAGTGCAGGACAATATTTTGACTCTAGACCATTACTGTAAATAGCTGGCACCTCCAAATCAGACTTCTTGACACTAAACGGTCTGCTTATTTCACTACTGACACGACCACTTTCTTATGCTTGCCTTACAGCATAAGGCACATAGGAAGACCCACAATGGGAAGGATTCTTTCCATGAGAACAGAACCCAAACCATGTCCAGGAGATCGCTCTGGCCCTGGAATTTCTCGCTCTGGGATGGGAGGGAGACTCGGTCTTTCTGGCACTGGCATTTTGATATTTCTCTTTACTCATTTAAATCTATTCCTTAACCTATGACACGTGATATTATGGGATTTGTTCCTATTCTTTGCATGACTGATGGTAGGTCAAGAAGATCCTCTCTGGCTCAAATGTGAAAAATCAGAGTTTTGGGAGTTACATCTGTATGTTGCTACAGGCACAATTCAGAATTGACGTCTAGATCTATGCTTCTGGTTTCTCAAAGTATCTTTCTAAATTGTTCTGCTGGCTTAGTCTACTCTTGTGGGTCTCTCCTCATTCCTTTGAACTTGACATCCTTCATGTCATTCCTCACTTAGAACTTCAGCTGTTGTGATCCCATGCTTTCTTCTTTGTTTGCAATCCATGTACTCAAGAAACAATGTTTTCCTGTCACCTCAGGGACCATAAATATTGAAATCTTTACTTGGAATTCAAATTGGTTGAAAGAATATCTGAAACCTTGGAGTGAGATTAGGTTCTAAACCCTTGATGTAGCAGGCATTTCAGGTGGAAAGGGCAGGTGATGATTACCACCGAGGCACGTCGTGCTGAACTATCAGTGCCATTTTTGCTGGGTTTGGGAATATTTCAATATCACTTCAAAAGGCAGTGAAGTCTTGGGATATAAGACAGATTATTGCCTACTGAACATAATTTTGAGAGGCACTGCATGATGATATTTACCTCTATACTAATTTAAAAATTATTATTTAAGAGCTGGTCACATATTGGAAAAGGATATCGTGGAAAACCATGGCCACAGAATAAGGGAACATGGTGAAGGTGGCTTAAGGGCAAGCATGAATGACCTTAATTTTCGTTTTCACTCCATCATGAATGTTTGTTTATAGGACTCTACTCCATTAGCCTGATTTAAATGTCTGCAGACATTGGTTAAATAATTCTGATATAAACAGCAGTGGATGTTTATTCCAGAAAGTGATGTGGTTTGAGGGCCAATAAGTCAATAAATCTCTGGAACAGAGTTCCCCCAGCTGCCACCCAACCAGCATAGGTCTGGATGGACGCGAACACATCAGGCGAACCTGCAGCCGTGTGCTTTCTTATGCATTTTCACTGCGTTTAGCTCAACACCAGGACCTAGAGAATCCACCAGGCAAAAATCCCTGTGTCCACCCCTGTTCCACACCTCCCCAGAGGTGTCAGTATTCATGGGGTTCCCTCTACCTGCGAAGATCAGTATTTCAGAGGCAAGATGGCACCTGGGTAGCAGTCGCAGTTCTGCAGATGGTACACAGGAACGTTTTCAGAGGGCTACTGATGACGCAAGTTTGAGGATCACGATGTCTTCTTCCCCACGTTATTGTTCAGAAAACCAGTCTAGCCGACAGCACCCAGGGGAAGAAGACGGAACCAAAATCGCGATGTCCTCTAAGTAATGAATAAGATTAGTAGGTTTAAGAAACCAAGTGGAGGTTGATAAAATCAGATTGTAAACAACTCAGGAGGCTCAGAGGGAAGAATGCGCTCAGGTAGGGCAGACGAGGTAACGAGGTAACGTGCTGCAGGCTGCATTTGCAAAGAGAAAGGTGATTCTACACCTGACAGGGCTCATGAGAAAGGAAGAAAAAGAATGACCGAAAGAGGAAGGTAAAGAAGCCAACGCTCACTGGACACATTTATGTGCCTGACGCGGCTGAAGATTTTACATGTATTAACTCAGTCTTCAAAACAACGCAATGACATAGGTTGTCAGCTTCATCCCATTTTACAAACGGGGAAATGGAGGCACATAGCAGATAAATATATTGAGCTCAGGTCACACAGCCAGGCACTGGTGGAGCCACCTTTGGAGCTGTGTTTTGTGGAATCTGAAAGTTTTGTTTTACAATATTGGGAACCTATTCAGAAGCAGAATACAGGCTTACAAATATGAAATACAGATACAGAACCTTGGAAGAGCCTGGGAGTGAGGGGCCCTGGGGCTCATGTCATCAACTTCACGGTGACACAGCTTTGGCTGGAGCTAGAACTGAAACACAGGCAGTCTGTTTCTGACCAGTGAGGCCTGCATTGAACTTTTGGCCTACAGTACTCTAAAATAATAAATTTGTGTTGTTTAAACCATTATATTTGTGGCAATTTGTATGGCAGCGATAGAATACTAATTCACTAGTTTGATGAGTTTTTTCAAAATCCTAGAGAATAAATTTTATTAAAAATTTTTCTTGCTTCAGTTGAGATGATTACATGATTCTCTCCTTCATTTTGTTAACACGGAGGATTAAATAGCTTTTGAATGATAAACATGAAAGATTAAATAGCTTTTGAATGTTAAACCAACCTTTCATTGCAAGAATAAACTGAATTAGTCACACGGTATTGTGTAGAATATATATTATGTACATATATACACACATATGTAGATGTACGTAGGTGAACATAGATATAGATAGGTAAATAGATGGATTTAGTTTGATAGAATTTTCTTAGTGTCTGCTTATCTGTCCATGAGTGATATTGACCTATAATTTTACTTTTTCATAATGTATTTGCCAGGATTTGTTTTCAGGATTAGGCTGGTGTCATAAATTAACTTAGGAAGTGTTTGTTTTATATTCTCTGGAATAACTGTGTATAATTGTCGTTAATTATTCTTGAAATATTTGGCAGAGTGGTGGTTGAAGATAACAAATCTTGATGTTCTTTGTGGGAGGATTTTAGAATATAGCTTCAATGCCTTTAATAATTAATTATTGTATTATTCAGACTATTTCTTTTTCACTTTTTAAAGATATGTTTTGTTAAACTGTGTTGACAAGAGGAAATTTGTCTGTCATATAAATTTATTGGCATAAAGTTGTACGTAATATTCTGATATTGTCAGCAGGATCTGTAATTATATCCTCCACTTGTGTACTATTTTTTATTAGTCTCACCAGGTATATATCAATTTTGCTAGTGTTAAAAAATCTCTTGATTTCGTAGATTTTTTTAAAAAGTTATGCTTTTATCTTTCTCACTTATCTCTTACTACTTCCTGTTTAATTTGCTCCCCCCACCCAATTTCTTGGGATATCTACTTGATTGATTTTCAGCTTCTTCTTTTGTAAGATATATTTTTAAAGCTATAATTAGTTTCAAAGTGAAACTTTAGCTACTTTTTTAGCTCCAATAAGTTTCTTTGTTGAGCTGTAATCACTACTTAGTTTAAAATATTTTAAAATTTCCATTGCGATTTCTTCTTTGACTTATTTCTTATTTAGAAGTTTGTCTTATTTTCCTAACAGTTTTATTGAGGCATATTTAATATACTAAAAACTGCAGACATTTAATGTATAAAATTTGATAAGTTTGGACATATGCATATACCCGTGAAACGATCGCCAAAGTCAAGGTACCAAGTATAAGGTTTTTTATCATTGACTTTTGCTTATTTATGTTGAATTTGGAGGATATGCCATGAGTGGTAGACAGAATAATGGGCTCTTAGTTCTGGTACATTGATCTGTGTGTCTGTTTTTATGCCAGTACCATCCTCTTTTGATTACTATAACCTTGCAGTATAGTTTCAAATCAGGTAGTATTGTACTTCCAACTTTTTTCTTCTTTCTCCATATTGCCTTGGCTATTTGGGGTCTTTTGTGGTTCCATATAAATTTTAAGATTATTTGTTCTGATTCTGTGAAAAATGCCATTGGTGTTTTCATAGGGATTGCATTGAGTCTGTAGATTGCTTTGAGTAATATGGACATTTTGACAATATTAATTCTTCCAATTCCTGAGCATGGTATATCCTTCTGTTTATTTGTGTCTTCAATTTCTTTCATCAACGTCTTATAGTTTTCAGAGTACAGGTCTTTTACTTCCTTGGTTAAATTTTTTCCCACGTTTTCTTTGTATGCCATTATTGCTCTGTATTTAAATTCTCTCTACATGTTTTTACATAAAATTATTCTGTAAATTTTTTATTGAGCCACAACATATGTCCAAATTTTAAGTAGAGCTTGATGAGAGTTTACAAATATCCCTCTGAAACCATCACCCAAGTTAAGATAGAGATTATTTCTTGTACACTGCAGACCTCCTTTGTGCTTTCCTTCAAGTTAGTACCCACAGTATTAACCCCAAATTCCTGTTTCTATCACCAAAGATAATAGTTGGCTTCTGGCTTCTTTCTCAGCATAATTTCTGTGGGATTTATCTAGGTTGTTGCACTAAGCAGTAATTAAATCTTTTCCAGTGTTGTTTAGTATTATATTATTAACTGTACCATTCCCCTCCATTATATGGTTGGCAGACATTTGGGTTTTTTCCCCTATTTTTGCTATTTTGAAGAAAATCATTATTATTATGTTTTGTACATGCCTTTAGTACAGCTATCCACTCATTTGGTACAACTACCAGACTCATTACAGTCAGTTCTGTTATAATGTAACATATGTGTCCCTAAAAATCACTATACTATGTAAAATGTCACAACAAAAACCATCCGACTTATGAGGAAATGGGAGCAAGAGCATAACACTAAAAAATATTGTCGGTGATGCATAAAACAGAAGCCTAATAAAAAGAATAGTATATTTTTACACATCAGATGGTTAAGAAATATATAAACACCATAATAAATATGATACTTTACCTTAAAAAAGACGTGACCTTTGCCTGTGGAAGTGGGTGTCAGAGATGTGGCAGCTTATGAGTTATTGTGAAATGGTGGGAGGCGGATTGTCTCAAGTCAGACAGAAATTTGTCACACCAGTGTAGTGTCCTCGTTTCGGTGTTGGCTTCTGATCTTTTGCAAGCCTTAAATCCTTGGGCACTTTTTTTTTTCTTTTTGGTGGTGGTGGCTGTTTTTGCCTTTGAATTGTAGGTCCCTCAAGGTTTATAATGGATGTCTGTTTTATCAGTATTATAATTTTTGATCCGATATATAACCTTCTTCAATTAACGTTAGTGTCACTAGTGGAAATTCTTTTGTGGCTTTCTCATCTGACTAATGGTTTCACTTGAGAGCTGGAAACTGTAGCGATGTTTGAAATCGCTAAACCAGCCACCAATAGTACTAAATGGAGACAGTTCTTCAGGATTTGGTGCTTTCTGTTTAAGGTACTCACATGTTAATAGTTCTGTCTGTTTTTTTTTGTTTGTTTGTTTGTGCTGCTTGGTGTTTTGAACCAGGACACTTAGATATTGAGTGTGTGTTTATTTATATAGAAAAGTTTGCACTACAAAGGCATGATAAAATACAACCTTGTAGGATAACACACACAGTGAACCAAGGTAGCTGGTAGATTTTGATGCATGTGAGGGTGTTTCATGTACTCCTACATGAGTCGGTTCAACTGAGTTCAGTTTCTACTCCATCTTGTGTTTCCTGATGGTGAAATTGCATATAAGGGAATGTGAAATTCTCATCATGCTCAAATCGTTTCCCAATAAATCAGCCAAACTGAAACAAAATTGAGTTTTCACAAGTGTTATGGCAGAATTCACGTCTCTGGGAATGGAACTGACTCGTCACGAGGGATTCAGTCTTCACAGGGCATCCAGTTGCTCAGCATTAGCTGTTGCCAAAAAAGTTCTCCAGTACTCACCCTCCCGGAAATGGGTATGAAGTCCAGTTGGTCCACATCCTCACTAACACTCTTTTTTCAGGATGTTTTTTCTTAGCTATTCTGGAATGTGTATAGTTGAATCTCACTACAGTTTTCATTTGTATTTACCCAAGGACTCATGAGAATGAGGCCATTATCATAAGCTTCTTGCCCATTTGTATACACTTAATTGTAAAATACTGATATTCTTATTGACTTGGGAGTAGGCAAAGCATTGGAATAGTCAAGAACTCGGGTCAGACATATTTGAGTTTAAATACTGAATCAAGATCTCCAGATCTGCAGGGCTTTGACGCTTTAAAATTTAGATCATCTTACTTATACATCAAATAAGTATATGTTAGTTAAGGAAGTAGTTTGACATCATTACCGTGTGATTTTGATGATCTTGGAGGAAGCCATGTGGAAGCAAGTATAGGGAGGGTGACGATGAAAGCAGTTTTACCTGCTTTTCCTCACTATCCCTCAGGCGCCCCTGAATGTTAGGGACAGGCCGTGCCTATGCTGTATGCAGAATCTGTGTGCCAAACAAACCAAGCTTTAGTGATGTCCTCGGCACGCCCCGTGACGTGCTGCACCTGTGAACGTGTTGCCCACCCCTGCATCATCCACCCCGTTACCACTTCCGCTGACGGGACTCGTGCTCAAACCCCACCTTCTCCACGGAGCCTCTCCTGGTCATCTGCCCAGTCACCCCTCTTTTTTTTCTGGGTTCTCATTGTACTCAAAATCCATTGCAAGATTATAAATGATCATTGTAGAAAACATTTAAACGAATGGAAGAAAATAAAAATCAATCATCACTTTACCATTCTAAACTAAGCACTTTATTGTTTTAGCAGAGGAGCGTTCAACTATTTCCATTTCTTTCATTTTTTATTGACCAAAATATAATTCTAAGATAAGTATGTGTGTATACTTATACATACACACATACTTACATGCATGAAAGAGACAACTGTTTTTTTTTTTTCTGTGAGAACCAGTATTTTTTATTTCTCTGAATCACATACATCTGAAGCAGCCCGTCTACGAGCCTCGAAACCCTCCATTTCAGTCATGAACTTCGCTTCCTTTTATGTCGCCCCTGCCTTCACACCAGCCTTCTTTTTTGGGCCTATACACCACCCACCTTATGGTCTCATCTGCCAGATCCCCGAGTGATAACTTAAGTTATGGAACTCAGAACACAGAGGCATGTTAGAGTGGGGGAGAAATCCCATATCTCTCACTAATTCCTACAGCAGCAACAACAAAAACCCACAATCCAATATCTCGGTGAATTGTCCTGGCACATGCGTGCTCACACGTGCGTGCGCGCACACACACACACACACACATCCAACATATGATTCACAAATGCATCCATATTACATGTCTTGTTTTTAATATTATTTACTGCACACTGCCCAATAGCTTATACATATTTGCTCTTATAATTAAATTTCCTCTACGTATTTTAAAGGCTATATAATGTTGCATTGTATGAGCATACAAATGATTTACTTAACCAATCCCTTATTTGAACATATAGTTGATTTCAATTATAACTCTTTCAAAGAATACTGTAATAAAATCTTCATTTGAATATGAGCACCATGAAGGCAAGTATATGTACTGCATATATACATACATAATATACATATATGATATACATATATTTTACTGATTTATTCTTAGTATTTAGAATAGTGCTTGGGTTGAAGAAGTCTCGACAAATATTAGGTAAATGAAAGAATAAGTAACTCGTTATTTCTGGAAGTGGAATTACTAGGTAAAGTTTTAGTTCCCAGCTGCTTGTTCCAAAATAACCCCTCCTCTAGCGCTGTGTGGCATTGCTAGTTTCCCCACATCCTTACCAACATTAAGAGTTATTAAAAACAACAAACAATATCTTTTTTCCCATTGCGTTATATTGTTGCTCTTACGCCATGCATTGGGTTCCAACTTTTGTTCTTTGCATGATTATAATAACCGTTTCTTTCCCCTTTGCAGCTCCTTCCCATCCTGTCCTTACTCTCTACATGTCACATGACCTCCACTCACTAGGATTGCCCATCATAATGCCTCCATATGGTAATAACTCCCAAATTTATCTCCAGCCCTGACCTTCCTCCCGAATTCCAGACTCGTTCATTTAGCTGTCTACAGAACAGCGTCACCGGCTGTCATACGGCATCACAGATGAAACACATCCAGGTCAAAACTCCCGACTGACTGCGTTCCCAAGCTGCTCCTTCTAAAGAATTCCACGCATTTTAGTAAATGGCTCCTCTAAGAACCCAGGTCAAACCTTAGGGTCATCATCGATAATGCTCTTTCTCTTGTAATCCACGTTCAGTCCAACAGAAAATTCAGTGTTTCTACCTGAAAAGTATCTAGGATGCCACAGTTTCCAACTTCAAGCCCCAAGCGTCTGTCACCTGGACTACTGCTTCCACTTTCGCCCTTACATATTCTGTTCTGTGGATAGCCGGCAGCGTGTGATCCTTTTTAAAAAATAAATCAGATTTTGTACTCCCCACTCCAAAAACTAAACAAAACAAACCCCTTCCTGATGACTTTCCATTACACACAGAATAAATTTCAGTGCCCCTTCCCTGCCGTGGCCTAGGAAGTTCTAGGCGACCTGGTCGCTATGAAGTTTTCTGATTTCTACCCCTAGCGCGTCCCTCTTCTTCGTTCTGCTTCATTTGCCTTGGCTTCTTGCTCTGTAAGCGCAGGATGCGAACGGCCCTGGGGCGTTTGCGCTGTAGCTGCCTCTGCCTTGTGGCCGCTGACGCGGTAGATGCGTGGCGTGGCTTGGCTGGCTCACTCTGCTCAGGTGTCTCCTGTCCAGCAGGCTCTTCCATGATAATCTTGTTTAAAAGATCAACTTCAGACTCTCTATCCCTTTGTCTCGCTTTATTTTTCTCTCGGGTACTCATTACCCAGCATTTTACTGTATATTTCTTTATGCTTTGCATGTCCTTCTGATATGTCAGTCTTAGAGGGCAAGGAATTTCTATCTCCCGCTTCCTGCTTTATCCAGAAGGCATAGAACAATAACTGTCAAAGAGAAGACAATCAATAAGTATTTGTTGAAAGGATAAATGGCTGATTAAACCCTTTCTGGAATTTAAATTTCTTGAAAGCTTGGAAGTAATTTCATGAGTTTGAGAGAAAGAATGGGCAAATCTTAAAAATTCAGTTTAACCCGTCTGCTTTTTGGCATTTTCTAGTACCGTTTGCTGAAAACTCCGTGCACGCTGAAGCTCAGATCCCATTGGGCCCACTGTTCCTTCGGATACATGCTTGGGAGTCAGCAACCCCCTTTCCCCCAGCCCCAAATAGCTGAGATCGGGGTGAGGGGTATCTCTGGCTCACTGCTAAGATGATGTAGGGCAGGAAGGGCAGGAAGAAACTGTTCTCTACCCCTTAAGGTTCTTTCAGCCGCTCTTATAACCAAATAGACACGAGGCAGATCAGCAGGAGAAAATAACCAAACTTAATACATGCATATATATGGGAACCCCACATACATGAGCGCGTCAGAGACCCCGCATACATGAGAGGTACAGGCAGAAAGGGAAAATGTGTATATATGACACTCTGAGCTGAGGATGAGGTAAGGTGCCTTGAGGATTTGAAAGGGTCATTGCAGGATGATAAGAGCAGATGTTTAGTCAATAGGAGTTTGGCCTGTCATATAGATAGGTCAAAAAAAAAAGTTATCTCTGATAGTCTCTTATTATGGGAAAGGCCTCTAATTCAAGTTCTTCTAGAGGGTTGTGGGGGGAAGGGGAACAGAAGTTTCTCCTGAACCTGCAGGATCTCAACTGCTTTTAGCTCAAAATAAAACACATACCACTGAGGCACATCTTGGGGTGGCTCTTTCTGAACCCCCACAATGACAAACCACCTTTATGTCTTGAGTGAACTGTCTGAGTCTTAGCTAAAAAGTTTTCCGAGGGGGCTTTGGATGGTGGTGCATGTGTGCGTGTGTGTGTGTGCACGTGTGTGTATGTGTGCGTGCGTGAGCATCGTTTGACATTTGGGGACCTGACCCTTATAGAGATTTATTTACAGACCTCCCAGTGAGCAGTCTTCCCTAGAATTCTTTTGCACTGAAGGAGAAGGGCAATGAGAAGAAATTGAGGCATAAGAGAGATGGTCATTTGCGAACATCACCGTCCTACCTCCCCCGCCAGCCCTGCCCAGGAGAACGAAACCTTCCGTTAATCCGCTCGCAGGACCTGCTGTCGCCTTTGGCTGGTGCCTCACTCACTTCACGCCCACCCCTCTGTCCCTCTCCCCTCCTAGAACCTGGCTCTTTCTAGCCATCTTAGGTCAGCATCCTTGAAACTAAAAAGGTTTAACTTTCTAGAGACCCGTGAGGCAGGCTATTGTCCATCCGTCCTGTCTCGTACCGTTTCACCCCTGCCCAGCAACGAAGAGGCCAGAGAACCAGCTGCAGAAATGAGGCTCTCTAATTAATAGCCTCCCCTTTTTGGGGAATCCTGAGTTTCCTTCTCTTTTGTGGATTTATGCTGTAAGTTTGCATTTCTAAAGGATTTCTTCAAACGTTTCATTCCAGAACCCTGCTGGCCTTCTATGGTGGGAGTCTCTCCTTGGGGACATTCAGGGTTGCCAGTGAGCTCATCGTATATGCAGAAAAGTGAAAATGGGAGACAGAAGTGAAGACTGAGAGGCAGAGCAGGGAGGGACTGAAGAAGGAGGGACTTGGGCTCATTTTCTTCAAGAGAACTAAGTATCTCGGCTTGGGGGAGGGGGTCATTTTCGACTCAGTCATTCAAACCTGGCAAAGAGAGGACTGTGGAGCAACGTATCTCAGGGGTAGAGACAGCTTCATGATGCTCTGGTATTAGAAAGAATCAAGCTGCACCCCCTTCTCACAGTGGGGTGGAAGCGGCCAGTGTGTCCTGGAGCTGGGGGTCTGTGGGAGAGGGAGAAGCTGAGCCTGCCCGGCGCTGGAATCGGAGCTTCCGGAAGGAGAGAGGGCGCCTGTTCCTGGGTGGGATTCCAAGCCAGAGGGTCATCGGAGGGTGGTGGCTGATGGAGCCCACGGTGCACCAGGAGCTTAGTCCCTCTGGGCTATGCACACACACACACACACACTCTCACACTCACACTCACATACAATCACACACACACGCACACAGTCACACACACACAGTCACACACACATGCACACAGTCACACACATACAGCCACACACACACTCACACTTGCACACACGCACGCACACTCACACACAATCACACACACGCACACAGTCACACACACACACACACTCACACACACACTCTCACACTCACACTCACATACAATCACACACACACGCACACAGTCACACACATAGTCACACACACAGCCACACACACACAGTTGTATACGCATAGTCACACACACACAGTCACACACACAGTCACACACACACTAACACTCACACACACAATCACACACACATGCACACACACAGTCTCTCACACACACACGCAGGGAATTGGGCCATTTGGGGACAAGGGAGGCTCCCTGTCTTGTATACCAGCATGAGCTTGGCCTTTTCATACGGTTATATCTCTGTCTCACAACGCCCCACTTGAGATCCATGTTATTAAACCAGTGTTATAAGTGATTTATCCACGATGACACAGGTAGTAAGTACTGCAAAAGCCATATTCTCTTCTCATTACACTGTGCTGCCTCTCGCAATTTAAAATGACAGCACAGTCATCATGGGTAACCTCAGGATTAATATCTCACCCGGTAGCTCAGCTAAGCACAGGAGGATGAGCAAGCATTTCCCTGGGGTTTCTGAAGGGGCAGGAGGAGGAAGTGGTTGGTGAGTCCCTTCTGGCCAGTTGGCAGGGCTTCCCAACACATTCTCTTAACCTTTCAAGATGCCTTTTAGACAGATTCTGTTTCTCCAGGAAAAGCCAACAGGATTTGCATAATGGCACATGCCGTGAAGGTGTCCCAGGACAGGACACAGGCTGTTCTTTCTGGTTTCATAAGCTAAAGTAATGTCCTTGTTTCAGGTGTTAATTTAATCTACCTGCCTTCACTCGCTTGCCCTTTCAACCACTTCAATCATGTGAAACAATCGTCGTTGTTGAATTTCCACTCGCCATCCTGGTAGCGCCTCCCCCTCCCACCCCCATCGAAGCGCCCTGCCCCCTCCGCCGTCTCACTCTGACCCGTTTGCTGCCCTGTGGTGTCTGCAAGGACTGGACTCCAGACACTGTCCCTGCTTCGGTCTGTGGACTCCGGGTCTACTGGAGGGTGGTGACCGATGGAGCCCACGGTGCACCAGGAGCTTAGTTCCTCTGGGCTATGCACACAGAGGGCTTACGCACACTTCCCCTGTACATGTCTGCCTCCTGGCCCTGGATACACCTTGAGAGAATTTAGAAAAATAATCAATATGAGAGCTGTGGCATTTCTGCCTACTTTCTTCCTTCTACCTCTTTGAGGGTGACCAGCTCATGCTACTTTGCCCAGAACTTCCCCAGTTTCAGCATGAAAGTCTTGTGTCCTGGGAAGGCCCTCAGTCCCGGGCACACTGAGGCGAACCTTAACTCCGTCTGCCTCAGCTTCTTACTGTGTCCTCCCGCTCTCAGGACAATCCCCAGGGGCCTGGGCTGGCTTGGATTGGGTGCTGCCGCGGAAGTACTAAGTAATCCACTAAAATAATGCACTGATTGGTACACCTTATTGCTCAAAAACCTACACAGCTCTCTTATCTACTGAGGAAAGTAAAAATTTCTCAATCTGGCAGTCAAGGCCTCCTGCCATGTCACCAACTTGCACTTATGGGTTCACCTCCTATCCTTCTATACAGCCCCCGTGCCTCCTAGCCACAGTGGGCTTTCATTGATCCCTAAAGATGCCCTGCCACTAGAGCTTTGCTCACCCTCCCGGCTCTCACGATGCCTTCGCACAGCTCATTTCCACCTGCATCCCACCTGCGTGCCACCTGCCTCCCTTGAAGCACGTCTCCTGTACTCCTTTCTGCATGAAATATGTTCCAGTCTTACTCATCAATGTCATAATACACATTATAAACACTCAGCGTTCTGAGCGTACCTTTCTTAGAGAACCTACTTCGCTTTACCTTACATCGTAGTTACCTGCTTACTTGTGTTCCTGTTCTAATGAAACATAAAGGTCATGGGGAACTAATTTCTGCAGCACCTAGCAGCTTTGCACGTCACAGGTGTGCAGGAAGAAGAACGCCTGTTGAGTGCTGGAAGATGGGGAGCATTCGGAAAGGTGGAGAGAACAGGACAGCTGGGGGTGAGATGTTTAAAGATGTGACCAAAGGTTGTGGGGACAGAAAAAAGGACAACTTACCTTAAATATAGTGAGAAGACCAGTGTGGCTAGAGCAAAGGGTTTCCGAAGAAAAACATCGGAGATAAGTGTTAAAAACGTAAATCGGAGTCAGATTGTAAAAGGCTAATTTGGGTTCACACAGGTCACTCATGAGTGCAACAATCTACCATGAAATTTGAAATTTGCCAAAACTGGTGGCTCAGGTCAATATATTAAGTAAGGAATAGACTGTTGTTATTGGATACTAATGTAGAATAATAACAGATGGTTACTGAGTGGCCGGAAGCTGTTATTCTACTGTGGACTGTTGTTTTATGTTCTGTCACTTGTGGGAACAATATGTAGTTACCTGCCCTTTCCTTGACCTTGGATTCTGTGGTCAAGACTGATAAGTTGTGGGAGCTCAACAGCGATGGCTCAGTTACCGATGCTAACAGACGCCCCGCACCTCCGCAGCATGTCATCAGGGTCAAGCGCAGTGAGAATAGTCTTCTAAAGGCAATATAACTAAAATACATTTTTTAAAGTCAAAATGAAACGTAACACATGTTTTTTTAAAAAACATAATACTAACAGGCCTGTACTGAAAAACTGTAGGCCACCGTCCTTTTCCCTCCACGTATCCATCCCAATTTCGCAGAGATCGCCATTTTAAACTTTTCTGGTAACTAGTTCCACACCTCTTAATGATGAATTTATACTGCTCCTGAGTGTTTTATCAATTTTAGGTATTTTCTATTCACTTCCTGTTATGGTAGATGTGGATCTAACTCCTTTAGATCCACTTCTCCCTCTCATCCTCTCCCAAATTATTACTATTTTAATGAAACAGTGATCAGTGACTATGTTGTTATTATGAAAATGTCATTCATCGTGGAGTTAAGTATGATTTTATTCCTTTCTGGTTTAGATGTTGCATTTTACAAAATAAGAGCAATGTTTCTTCCATTTGCGTGAACAGTCTTTAATTCCTATTTCTTACCTCTGCATGTCATATAGCCCATGGAGAACCCCATCCTGGAGTCCTGCGTTTGCCCGCTGCCTGCTGACCTGGCCGCTCTGTCCAAATAGTGAATGGTAAGTTGATGGGGGTAATTAAATGCCAGAACAGTTTTTAAGATTAATGAATAGAAAGCAAAGTAGCTGATGAGGTTGATATGATTTGGTAAAGGAAAATGAATGCTCATGATGACAAACAATTCAGACTATGCTTATCAGAAGATGAACACACAGCTTCATGATATTCTTTGAGTTCCTCGAGGTCTAGGTCTATGCTATCTTCTCTTTCTCTCCAGTTTCTGGCACAAAGCAGAGCTCAGTATTCTTTATGAAATATATGAATGTGAACAGGAGATCCAAGCGGACAAAAGGTGTTCTAACTTTGACAACTTTGGGACCTGAGTCGTGGAAGACACGACTTCTTACAGTCAGCACTTGTCAGGCCACCTGTGAAGAATCGTGCTGAGTTCTGAGCCCTGATTCTCTCTCCTTCCAGCCCAGACCTCAGGACAAACTGTGGGTGACCAGCTAGAGAAGATGGGAAATAGGAGACACAGAGGGGGGTCCTCACCACAGGCAGCCTGTCCCAGACTGCACCACTTACTCGGTCGGGCTCTGGGGAATAGAAAGGTCATCTGAGGATATTGTCCAGGAGCAGTTCTGGAGTTACCCCGGCAGTGGGTCTGCTGCAGCCTGCAGGCGTGGGCATGTGGCTGGTATCCACTGGGCGAACTTCCTCGGTTCCCAAGATACCTTGGAGAAGGCGAGGTCCTCTCTGCAGCAACCACCAACCTTTGGAAGCAGAGGGATGACTGAGATGACCTCTGGCAAGTAGAGAAATATGAGAAGTGAGAAAAGGAGCAGTGTACTGAATTAGGGTTCTCAGCCCTCCTTGTGACAAAACGTTCTCATCATCAAATGTTTGAGCTGTGCTTCCTGCCTTTACTGTATAGGTTGATCTTTGGGCTTCTCCTGTGCCAGGAGGAAGTTCTACCTATTGCACTAGGTAGAGAAAAGCCAGCTCATCTACTAAAGGAAATGTACTTCCTTCTCTCCCATAAGCAAAGGTACCATACCCCGGATATAGAGGATAATAATGAAGGAGGCGAGAAAGGAGAAGCAGACAGCTTTAGCCGTTCACCATGGTCCCCTCTGACGTAAACTGTGTTAAGTGTGGATAATGGGTTCTGGGGCAAGGGATGGGGAATGACGTTCAAGTACATATGCGTGTGACCTCACGCGTTAGCCGGGTGCCGGGGACTGCAGTCTGAAGTGCCAGCTCATGTGTCTGCGTTTTGGTGTCTAAAAAAGCCAGTGTCTTTCTGCACATGGGTCTGTGAGTTGCCATCTGGGGGTGCCGAACATGTGCCTCCCCAGAGCTGGGTGTCTTCTTTGCCTCATTTCATACAGTGTCTCTTGAAGTCCAAGGCCAGAATAAACATCCGGCTGCCGGCCCACGCCAGAAAGTCCTTGGGCTAAGTCACTTATGACACTGGGCTAGTCTCCCATGTTGTTTTTGGATGATTCGGGAGACATAGATCCTTGGGACAGAAAATTAACCTGTGACTGCTAGTCATGGAATCACCTGGGAAGGGCCGAGTCACCCCACTTGCTATCAGAAAAGGAGGAGCTGTTTCTCTAAACTCCCGAGGGGGTGTACCCCGAGACATATATCCCCCCTAGCGTTTTTCCGACCAGGCGGATGATCCAGATGGAGAGATGACGATCTGTCCTTCCACACTTACGGCCGCGTTAGGGGCTGAGACAGAGTGAGATCAGATGCCCCTCACTGAGCACAGAGGGAACTGGCTCCAAACCAAAGAGGAGAAATACAAACGGACGAGAGGCGGTAGCGAAGAAGGGTGCTGTCTGGCAAGGTCAGCAGCACCAGGACCATCGAGTAAGCCACATGGCTAATGCCATCACCGGTTCATAGCATCCAAAAACTCCAGTGAGAATTTAGCCTGTCATACAGACACCATCCTACTTTCTCCATTAGTCACTCCCCATTCTATGGTCTGGGATGTCTGCGTTCCTGAAGGGAGGGGTATAGCTATGACGGAACTAGCTGCTTCCTTCCTTGGAGGCGATACTGTCTGGTCTTGGCAATAGATGGGTAAGGTATGGAGGATCAGCTCAGCATTGTCAGAGAGGACCTGGGTGTGTGGCTGATGCTGACGACCAAAGCTGAGAAGCCTTCGTTAGTCACTGGCTCAGGAAGCCCGTCATCTCTTGTCCTGTGACGCGCTAAGAGTCTCCATGGTTCTTGATGTGTGTGTACAACAAAATCACCCGGGGAGCCTCACCCCAGACCAGTGAATTATATCAGAATTTCTAGGGATGGTCTAAATACAGCTAAATACATCTTAGAAGTGGTTCTAATGTGCAGCCAGGGCTGTGAAACACCAAAATTATGGCACCCCTCAGTCTGGAAACATGAAGCCGGAATATTCAGCTAGGCAGCTAGATATTGAGAGAGAAACGGAAGGGGCGGCTTCGTGTCCTTGTCCGGTCGAGATGCCGGGTTCACTGCTCGCTGTGTCACACTTTTATGACATTCAGTGGACACGTCTGAAAACAACTGGGCCAACCAGATTTTCTCTCTTAGGAACTTGAAAGGAGACATAAAGGCAATGGTGGATGCCTGACCCAAGAGTTCAGGATAAGTTGGGGTACCGTGGTCACTGGGTCTGTGGTGAACAGATAAATCAACAAATTTATCAGGTGGGAGAGACTCAGAGGAAGTTGGTCCGGAGAGGGAAGAAGATGAAAGAGCAGCTGGAGAAGTGAGAGTGTGACATGGGGACAGGGGCCGGTGGGGATGGTCCGTCCTCAGAGATGCCTCGATCTCTCGCCTTGCTGGGTCTTCCCCTAACTAGAGATCCGAGTGAGAACCGGAAGTGAGGCAGATGCCGTTTGCTCTCTCGTCTTCAGGCCTGGCGCATGCCTGTCTCCCTGTCTGGAATGCACCTCCTTTTCCTACTCGGCGCCCCAGAACAAGCTACAACCCTCTCTTTGCTCACTCTTTACGCGCACAAGATTTTGCTCATGTCTCTATTTATTCCTTTTCATGTTAAATGGTAACTTTCCGTGTACTCGTCTCCTCTACTTGATTCTGAGCTCCTGAAGACAGAGGTTATGTCTGATTTATACTTTCGCAAGTATCTAATGCAATTCTTGGCACATCCTGGTCGCTAACTAGAGGCTTTTTAATTGAGTACATTCTTAAAGATAATTGGGCCTGAGTTTGTTGAACTTTCTGTTTTCTCATATGCCCAGGAAAGGGTTGATAAATATAAAATCTTTCTAGAATTTAATCTTAAGCTTGCAAGTGATTTCCCTCCAAGTAATTTCTCATTTAAAAGAATCTATAATACCTGCGGCAGAGTTTCAACTTCACTTCTTTATTGTAACATCTTCCAAGTTGCTTTTCTAGTCTGACCTTACATGATTCTTGCTTTGGCTAGGTGAAATGGCAAAGGAATATGAAATAAATTAGCAAAGAATGAGAAATAATAAACGGACAGTCCAAATTTCATGAAAGGAAAACATTTTTGCTTTAAAAAAAATGTGCGTGTGTTTATGTTTGTGTGTGTGTGTTTAAGTACCACACCTCCCACAGGAGAATGCGGTGAAGTTTCCCCAAATGTCTTAGGGCTAAATAAACCTAAAACCGAACTGAAGACATAGTCTTCTGTTTTTTAATACAACACTTTTAAACAAAACCGAATAATATAACTTCGAAAAAAGTGTTCTGGTTGAAAGTCAATGCTTTGGAAAAAGTAGATTAATAACTAGAGAATGAGGACAGAGATGCACCAAAGCTTATTGCCTTAAATTCTTGAACTTTCTATTTATTTCTAAGTGTATTTCTAAATAATGTAAAATTATTTGCCAGGAAGCTACAATCAGACCCACATAATTTTGCCGTAATGAGTGTTTAGCAGCCTTTGGGGAAAGGGCGGCTCCTCCACGCGCTCTCACTGTCAGGACATGTAATTCACGGTGATAACGATGCTGCCCTCCTTCGCGGAGAGCACCGCGGGCTGACAGCCGAGAGCTGAGGGAGCAGCCGCAAGGGCCTGCTTCTTCAGGAGCTTCTGTGGGTTGCTTGGGATGGAGGAAATTCCTAACGAGCATCTTACTCTCATTACAGGGTGATTGAACTTACCGGATATCTAAGAGCAACAGTATACTCGCTCCTATGTTAATTTTTATCAATTTATATATTCCTGCTAATTGCATTTTCTTTCTTCCCAACCTCTATTAGATCTTAAAGTGGGTTCAACTCTTGTGTAATCTAAGTCCCTGCGTGCTACATGGAAGACCAAAATGGAATGACATTAGCAGTTGGTTTTTCATGATAGTGGAAAGAGTCTGCCAAGTTTTTATAGATGTAGGATGCGAGGTGAGGGAGGACGATGCGGCATTTCTGGGAGGAAGGAACGACGAGGCAGCAATGCCAAGGAGAGAGGAGCTGGCCTGACAAAGGGTGTGGGCCAGTTTGCTTGACTGGGAACAGAGAGATTCTGTTGGTACGTGGAACGGGAGCGTGGCCGAGGGCTGCTGTCGGATCCGGGGCTGACGAGGAGGCAGTTGTCATGGGACTTTTACCAGAATGAGGTTGTGAGTTTGATGTGCAGATTAATAAGGAACCCAAGTCAGTTGTGAGCCGGTGATGCTGCTGCTGTGTACCTTAGGTTACCCAGAGGACTCTAGAGGAAGGACGTCCGATGTCCCAGCCTCGGGCTCAAACCAACCATTGTGGGCAATGATCCAGGGCTCGGCTGTGCTAGTCTCAGAAGTCTGACAGCCATGTTTCCTTTAAGTTCTGACTTCAGAGATTCTCTTCCAGAGCTTAGATACAAGTTCATGGAACTGTTTCCTGGGACCAACTTTTGAGACAAATGTACTGTGCTTTTTTTCTCCAAAAAAATTCTTATATAAATTTATTATGCAAGTAGTGGGGTATCCCAGATATATGGGGTATCCCAGATATATGGGGAACATACTCTGTAAACCAGATCTTCGAATGGGAAGATCTATTCCATATCAGGTGATGGGGAGTTAAAAGAGCAAAAAGGATGCTTAGGGGACCAAGAGAGGAGAAACCAGATGGAAAGCAGAGTGTTTTAAAAAGAGGATGGAGAATAAAGAAGAAAAGGCGAGGAGAATGGGGAGCCTGGCAGGGAATTCTAATTATAAACACTGAACACCAAAGTATGATTTCTGGTGAAAAATCCACAAGTTCATTATTACCGGCAGCTCAAAGCCATCTCATTGTCTGTCCATAGGACATGATGCCTAGGTGTAACCGCGTGTCTCTTTGGGAAAAGCAGGAGGTTCCTCTCTGGTTCTACCAGGAAAGCTCAGGGAGTCCTGGAATGAGAGAAGCGTTATCAACAGGGATGTCTGAGGAAAGTTGGAGAAAGAGGAAATGCGAAGTAGAGTGGAGGCTGAGTACCAGGACTGAAAACCTGTGTTTACGGTGAGATGGAGTCAGACGTCCCGAAATGACTTCTCGGTGGTTATCCAGTTCTCCAGCCTCCGGTTGGAGGGTCGCGAGCACAGAGAAGCCTTTCCGTGGCCGTGCCTCACGCTCTCGCCCTCACTCCACCCAACACGTCGTCTTTCCATCGTGGCCTCAACAGCCGCCAGCTCCACATACTTCCTTTCAAAAAATGTCGTTAGACTCTCCTTTTGTTGCACGGGCTCCGGACCGTGTACTCCTGCTTCTCCTCAGTTATGCCACTAATTTCTAACTCGGGAGGTTAAGGAGTAGGTAGAACACTCTTTTCAAAAGCTGAGGGCATTACGGTAAGTGAAAGAAGTCAGAAAGAGAAAGACAAATACAGTGTGTTTTCACCTACATGTGGAATCTGAGAAACAACATAGATGAAACAACACGGAAACAAACTCATAGATATAGAGAACGTTTTGAGGGTTATCCGATGGAAGGGGGGTTGGGGAGATAGGCAGAAATGTGAAGGGGATTAAGAAGTACAAATTGCCAATTATGAAAATAGTCACAGGGATGTAACGCACAGCGCCGGGACTGTAGTCGATCATACCGTCATAACTACGTGAGGTGCCAGGTGGGCACTGGTCCAGCCGGGGTCGTCGCTTTGTAAGGCATGCAAATGTTGAATCACTGTGTCATACACCTGGAACTAATATAATAGTGTATGTCAACTCTAAGTCAAGAATAAATTTAAAATACGCAACTCCTGGCACCTGTTTCTTCCTGTTGGGCTGCATCTGCGTAACAGTTAGCGCAAACTGCTAAGATGACAGAAGGACTTCGGCTGAATGTGAGAGATCTGGGGACAAAGGGTAGCTTAGTCACCGACTCCAGTTAAACTTGCCTAGAATTCAGCGGTTCCAGCCTCTTCGCCCTCCGTCTTCCCAAGACGCGCTGGCTTCGGCTGCGGAGTCGCCCGCTCCCCAGCCACCCCCGTTACTGTCCTTCGCGCTCTCCACACCACAGAGCCTTTCTTGGCTTTGTTTTCCTTCCATCTCTTATCACTCTCTGGGTTTATATTTGATTACTGGTTTATCAGCTGGCTCGCTCACTAGATTCCTAGCTCCACACAGGCGGGAAGTTAGTCGTCTTGCTCATTGCTGCGTCTGGTACCCAGAGCAGCACCCGCGCACGGTCGGGGGTAGCTAGCTCCTTGTTCAAGGAAGGAGTGCACCCGATTACCCTTCACCGTGGTTCTAGGAGACCCTTTTCCCCGCTGCATATGTCTAGTTGTAAGCTTTGACTTCAGGTTAAAATATATTAAGATACATATCTCCAGTAAACCCCACGGTTTTGGCTTTTCCCACGTTCCCCTCGGCACATCCCCGTGTGATGTCTTTTCTTTCTGCCCTTGATGATGAATGCTTTGGAAAAAGACTCTCTCTGCTCTCCACCTGTTCTAGCTGGCCTGCCTCTGGTTAGGTCGTGCATTCCAGGATTTCAAAAATGTTATGTACTGTTGTTGTTTTTTCTCTTATATTTATGAACATGCAGCCGACCAGCTAAGTTCAGTGAGCTCGGACGCCCACTCTTCCTCTGCCAGTGACTCCCGACTTTGTTTTCTTCGATTACATTTATGAGAGTTATACTTTTTTATCGCAGGCATCATCACTTTTCAGTTTTCCGTTTTCACTTTTTAATGTTTTCCGTCAACAATATTTCAATAACTACATGGACGAAACGGAACTGTTAGGTGGCAAAGGACGCTACATGTCATACTTGAAATGTTCACAGAGAGGAGCTCTACGAACTCGGCAAAGTGAAAGGTGAATTTGGTATGTCAGCGAAGTGTGTGTGCAGGGTCATGTACTGCAAAAGTCTAAAGTACAAATAAAAGATCACCTGTTCCCTGCTCTTTGGGGTGAACCCAGGCGCCGCTAAGTGGGTGTGTGCCCTAGAGCCAGGCGCCCGTGTTCTGTCAGAGGGAAATGGAGACGCCAGTAACGGCCACTGCACGGGGTTCTTGGGAGAAGTAAACAGTGGGAAGCATGCAGTGCAAGGTCATGGCTATGAGGGAGAGCAGGGCCGAGGGGGAAGGACTGTGTAATTTCCTGAGTCCCTAGGCACTGGAGGTGATGTGCGTCCTTGGGCTGGTAGAGAAGTCAGGGGAGCTGATGAAGAGATACAAAATCCCTTTGGTTTTGATATTCACAATTTTGGAATATTCTACTTCTATTAAAGTGCTTCATTGCCATATTTTTTCATTTCTTCATAAGCTTATGTAATATACAAAATTACAAATAGTATGTGTGTTCGTGTATGTGCACGGAATTACCGTTTCATAATTGTAAACAGGTCCTCAGTTTCTCATTTGATTTTAGTTAACATTTTTCGGTAACCATGGCCATGGTTCCTTCTTCAGTGGCATCCTCTCCTCCACCCTTATTACCAGCTAAGGAATGTGCATTTAGGATTCAAGCTCCCTGCGGTAAATGAGTAAACTGAGGCCTTGAAGGAAGATACCCTGAAGATCTTCCTCTACCGTCAGAGGGGTGATGCTTTAGCAGGAGAGTGAACCCCACCCAGTATCTTGATGCTCAGGTCCTGGTTTCTCCTTTCATTTAGAGAAACTTTCCTTCCTTCCTTCCTTCCTTCCTTCCTTCCTTCCTTCCTTCCTTCCTTCCTTCCTTCCTTCCTTCCTTCCTTC
>NW_006434839.1:518666-556370 GCF_000325575.1 Pteropus alecto
CCTTCTTCTTCTTCGTCGTCTTCCTCTCCTCTTCCTCTTCTTCCTCTTCTTCCTCTCTTCCTCCTCTTCCTCTTCTTCCTCTTCTTCTTCCTCTTCTTTCTTCCACTTCCTCTTCCTCTTCCTCTTCCTCTTCTTACTACATCTTCTCTCTTATTCCTAGTTTATAAGAAAATGAGACAGGTGGACCAGTTTCTTCTCACTACATCTTCTCTCTTATTCTTAGTTTATAAGAAAATGAGACAGGTGGACCAGTTTTTTCCCTCCAGGGTAACCAGAGAGAAGGACTCTTAGCACAGCATCTTTGCTCCGGAATCGTCTGTCTAACGCAGCTGGTGCCCATATCCTTGCGCCCACTGCCTCTCCTCCTCACCCAGGGCCCAGATCCCAGGCCTGTCAGGGCTGCACTGAGCTCCGTGCCTACAGGAGACAGGAGGGAGTGAGAGAGAAGTAGTCATGGTTTCCCAGGAGGCCCCATGGACTCAGTCACCTGCCTGCTCCCTGGAGCTCACATTTCCCAAACTGAGGATGGGGCTGGAATGCGCGCGAGTCCCCAGTGGAGTGGGCTGCCCCCCGGGACCCACTGTCACGCCCCACTTCAGCCCTGCTGGAGCCCACCGTCAGGGCTGAGGAGGGCTGGAGGGCCCCCTTCCCACTGCTCTTAGTTCCGGGCCTTCTACCAGGAGGAAGGGGACAGAGAGAGGGGCCCAGGGAAGGCGGAGTGTCCCCATCCTGGTGTTGTGTTGTCTCCGTTTACTGTGGGCTGCTCCGGAGGTCCCAGAACTGTGCCCGTGGGGAGATCAGAGCGGCCTCCTTGCTCCATTCAGCCGCTCGCACTTGTGCTGCTGTCCCCTGGGTGCCGGCGGCCACCACCAAGTCCTGCACCTGGACCTGGTGTAAGAAGGGACCTCGTTCTGGCGAGTCCCCTAACTTCTCCGCAGTCTCCGTCGCACCCCTTTGCCTTCGTCGCACTTGCAGTTCGCCATTTTAAAACTCATTTGCTGTCTGTTTTCCCTACTTGGCTGGAAAGCCCAGGACTGTTTTGTTCACCACTCTATTCCTAGAGAACCAAGAGGATTTGGCGCAGTCGATTACATTTTTCTGAACGAACGAGTGATCGATCTGGCTGCCTGCGTCCTCTTGCTCACCATGTTGTTGCTGATTTGGGGTGTAGCGGTGAGTCTCGTCGTGACGGGCCTCCACTCCCTGCACTGGTCTTATCTTGCCCTCCCTCTCGGGGAGAAGCTAGGGGTCTTCTGTCCCACCCCACTCTGTCTGCTCCTTCCACAGAGACCTGGGTTCAGGGGAAGCTCAGCCTAGGCTCCTTCCCGACGCGTCTCTGTGTTTTTGAGTCCTCACAGACCCTCGGCTGCCTAGTACATGGTCCCCCCGCATCATTCTTTGCCTCTAATTCTTGCTGCCAGCAGGTCTGCTTGCCCCAGCATGCCGTCTACCTGTTCCTCCCTGTCACCTGGCCCTTGCAGAGGCCTGTGAATCATAAAGGGATATTCAGGTACTGTTCCTGCCCACTCCCTTGCCCCATTCCCTACTCCCACTCTTTCAGTCACTTGCGAAGCTTGGCCTGTCCCAGGAGGACGCTGATGATCAAAATCACTCCCACAAACAACCGTGGTGGTAATACTGCTCCCCGCTCTGCATCCCGTTATTTAAAAAGAGTCATTTTCTGGGGTAAGAAATTTGTTTCGGAAGTCAAAAAACATTGGGATAGTTCAGCCAGGAGAATTGAGAGAATCGATGCGGGGAGAGAGAAAGATGATTAGAAAGAGGGCCTTGTGACTGGTTCCCCCGTCTCTGGCGGGTCATCATGGAGACGGCAGCTTACTGCATCTGCCGCTTGACATCTTCACAAAGATCCGGCCTGTGAAACCCGCACGTGAAGGATGTGGGTAGAGGGGAGCGGGCTCTCTTACTGGCGAGGGTCTCTGCAAGAGTGAGTGAGGGAAACCGAGGACACACCGGGGAGCTCAGACTCAGGTACAGAGAACGTGTGGCCTCACGCAAAGCACGCACGGCCAGAGCCTCAGCCGGTCTGCCCTGTGATAGCTAAGGCTGCACTTGGCCTGCTTGGATGGAGCACAACGTTGTCTCCTGTTGGGAGAAGTCGAGTTGTCTCTGTCGTGGGGGTGCAGGACTCCCAGGCCTGAGAGAGGATCTGTCCCGTGGCAGGGGTGACTGCAGAGAATGTGCCGGGGGAAGTCTGGTCCATGCGGGATCCCGATGCAGAGAACAGCTGGTTCTGCATTCAAGTTAAACGTGATCGATGTTAATTTTGCTCATGTTAAACAATCGGTTTTGTAAAATAAAAACCTGGGATGTAAAATTATTCAACAAGTACAGCAGGTCCTAAAACATAGCAGGGAGCTCGTCCTGAGTTCTGGGCTCTAGATCGCTGAGTCGGAGTTGGGGGAACGGTGACTCAGAGTCTTGAAGCAACATGAAGGGACGGGCATGCGTCGTGGACAAGGAGGGGGCACCAGTCATTGAAGCTGAGAGGGGTGGCAAGATCGTGAACAGGAAGAGAAAAGTCTAAAAGTAAAAAGTACAGTAGGCTGGAGAGAGGTGGGGAGGAGGGCGGCGAGGTGAGTTGGGGTACGGGTGTGAAAATGGGGGTCGTGCTAGAGGCCAGTTTGAAAAGGACACCAGCTAGTGTGGTGTGGAGCAAAGCCTGCTGCACTAAATGGAGTATTCTTGACTCCAAAGTCATCCTGAATTAGCTCTTAAATCTCTGATTTCGGGACTTGAAATGTTTGGATTGTAGAACCTCAGAACGCGCCGTCATGGAAACCTATCAGGCGAGAAAGACGTTGCTCTCTGGGTGACAGTGATGGTGAATAAAACATAAAAGGGGCCTACGAGCTAAATTCCTAATTCTCGCTCATGAATTTATAACACCCTCAGAATATGATCCGTGTCAGAATGGGGCCGGAGAGGGTGAGATCACAGTCGGAAGTCGGGGAGCAGCAGTCGCCAGGGCTTGGCTGTCCTGGATTCCCGAAGGGCTGGGCCGCTAACTGGTCCTGCAGTGACGTTAGAGACCCAGGTTAGATCCTTTCTGAGAGGAAAGGGCCGCCCTCCTGTCTCCTACCCGTCATCGACAGTCGACAGTGGATCGTAGGAATTTCCTCTTTAATACATTCCCTAACTTACCATTTATTAAATACTTTCTGTATTTTCCGACCTGAGCAATAGGCTTTGATCCTGTGTCCAGAGATCGATATGGCACTGTGTTTGAAGATTTACTAAGTCCCGACACTGTGTAAGACATTGCTAGATAATGCGAGGGCTGTAAAGATGGAGAGAGAGCTCTGCCACTGGGAAGAGGCTGGAGCAGGAATAATTATGCTGCAGGGAAGACACGCTAACTTCCCCGCCTGGGGCGTCCAGGCAGGACGGGTTCACGTCTGAACAGAGGCCGAAGCGTCATACAAGAGGGACATTTGAGACAGGCCCCAAAGGGCGGGAGGAATTGGCCAGGCAGAAATTACTGGATGGGGTATTCCAAGGACGGAGAAGAGCAAGCAAAAGGGCGCGAGGCGGGATGGGATTCACACTTGGAGAACAGCAAGCCGTCCAGTTCAGCAGAAGCACACGATACGTGGCGAGAAGGAGGCGAGGGAAGGCCGGAGGGGGAGGCGGGCAGAGCGACGAGAGCTGGGATGGCCCCGGGGAGTCGGTGCTTGACTCAGCAGACAAGAGAAGGAAGAGATGCTGCAGTTGCTTTGAATTTCTGATTACTGAAATAGTGTATGTTCAAATAAAAAGCATTTGGAAAACAAATAAGATGTAGATGGATAGATAGATAGATAGATAGATAGATAGATAGATAGATAGATGAAGATATAGGTATACACTTGAATGCCTATAATCTCTATACCTGAGATAGCCATTGTTAATATTTTTAAATACTTCCTTCTAGTCTTTTACTGTATGAAGGTAGATGGCTAGACAGTTCGATCAATTGGTTTTGAGGGTCATATATATTTGAAATCACATTGCCTCAGATTATTTATTTATTATTTTTATTTATTTTAGGTGAGGCAACCCTTGGTTGACCTCACAGATTGCAAGGACCTTGTCAACTTACAATCTCTTATTTTTTTTATTCTTTATACCTACAGCACCTGGTCTTCCTGGTCTCCCATCCATGTACTAACCAGGCCCGACCCTGCTTAGCTTCTGAGATCAGACGGGATTGGGCTTGTTCAGGGTAACATGACTGTAGACAGCCTTAGATTACTTGAAAAACAGACTGTGGACTTAATACTTTCGAAAAATGAATTTAATAGCAGTATGTCGGTAGGTCAAATATAGGGAAATCCTTTAAGGATGTTGTTGCAATGATTCAGAACAAACAAAAGCCTTGAACTTGGGTGGTGGCTGTGGAAAAATGGGGACTGGGCGAAAAAATATACTTCTAAGGATGGTAATTCAAGTTGTTTAGAGGAAAGAAGAGAAAATCAGAGATACCTTTCAGGTTTCAAGCCTGGATGATTCGGGGTTTGGAGAATCATGAATATGATATTGACTTTGGGGGAGGGGAAGATGATGTGTATATTTTTACACACGTCGAGTATGTGTTGCTGGTCAACAGGAAGTTAGAAACATGGGCTGAGAACAAAAATGCAGATTTGAGATGAATTTACATTTTGAAGATTACTCTGGTCCTTTCAAGGAAGATGGTGAGGTTTCCGAAGTAGAGGATAGAGAGATTGAAGAAGGACGAGAAGAGATATTTGGGGACATCCATACTGAGAAAGACAAGAGACCAGATAAGGAAAAGTCCGACTTGCTGGAGAACTTAGAGTGGACTGCCGCGCGGTTTCAAAAAGGGGTTGTTTATAGCCTGATATGTCGCAGAGAAGACAAGGAGGATGAGGATTGAGCACAAAAGATAAAAAGAAGTAACATGTGAGGTGCCTAGCACAGCTCCCGACACATGGGAAGATCTCAGCTAACAGCAGGTACTATTATGGTTAAAAGATTATTCAATGTGGTTGTTAGGAAGTGTTTACCAGACCCACCAAGTGTCCCGCACAGAGCTGGAGCGTAGCGCACATGCTGAATGAAAGAGGGAACGATGGAATGCAAGAGAAGAAGAGTTTAGGAGCGGTGGCGAGGTGGAGGCGCCACCTTCTCGACCCGTTCGTCAGACCCAGTCTGTTCCCTGCCCTTTGGGAATATGCCTCCTGGACACTGAGGTTAACTGTGGGCCTAGGCCAGCACGCTCGGGGAGCTGGGCCAGTCATCAGGGAGTGAGGTCAAGAGAGAGGTAGACGGTGATTTTCCACGAAGGTTTCCTGGCTTCTCACAGGGAGTACAGAGAGCTGGCGTCCAGCACCATGAGTAGCTTCAGCGTCGCCAGGGAATTTGTGCTCCTGGGCTTCTCCCAGCTCCGTGAGTTCCGGGTCGTCCTGTTTGCTCTGGTCCTGTTGCTCTGTGTGCTGACCGGGCCGGGGACCCCCACACTCACATGCCTCGTCTCCCGCCTCCACGCGCCTATGTACTTTTTCCTCTGTGACTTCTCCCTCACGGTCACCTCCACGGTGGTTCCTAGGATGCTGGCAGACCTGCTGTCCACTCACAAGACCTTGTCCCTGGCCGAATGTCGGGCCCAGTCTTTCTTTTACTTCTCCTTGGGCTCCACCGACTTCCTGATCCTCACAGTCACAGCCCTCAACCTCTCTGTGGCCATCTGCTGACCCTGCGCTACTGACCGTCACGATCGGTCCGGCGCGCGTGAAGCTGGGGGTGGTCTGCGGGCGGTCAGCTTCCTTCTGCTGCCTCCTCACCCTGCGGAAAACACGGTTCTGGTTCCGCGGCCCTGACGTCATCGACCACGACGTCTGTGACTCTGCCCCACTTGTCAAGCTTTCCTGCTCTGACGCCAGCTGCTTCCAGCACGTGGACTTCTTCTTGTCCTTGCTCTTTGTGCCGGCCACCGTGCTGCTTATCGTGGTCTCCTGCGTCCTCATTGTGGCCGCAGCGCTGCACGTCCCTCGGCCTCTGGGCGCCAGAGGGCCTTCTCCACCTGCGCCGCCCACCTCACCACGGTGGTTCCAGGCTACGGCGGCACCGTCTTTATGCGAGGCCGGGCAAGGGCCACGCCAACACCTCAACAAGGTGGTGGCCCTGATGACTGCAGCGGTGACCCCTTTCCTCAATCCCTTCATCGGCACCTTCCAGAATGAGAAGGTCAAGGAGGTCACTGAAGATATGACCGAAAGGATCCTCCTCAGACGCTCCCACAGATGAGAGGCCGGAGGGCACCTGTCAGGTGACGGGAGTAAGGACCCTGCTGCAGGGGGCACGCAGGTGCCTGGCCGGAGCTCCTCACCCTCCTTCCTCTTAGTCTCTCCCGCCCCCCACCCCACAGAAGTCTCTGCCACTCACTGCAGAGAGCTGATGAACTCCCCCGTCTGGATGTCTCAAAGGCACGTGTCTGTGAGCCTCAGGTAGTGAGGGACGGATGGGGTTGAGGGAGCTGTGGAGCGAAAACGGTGCAAACATATCATCAACTAGAGGAGCGAATCCAGGTGAAGCTTAGTCTGGGGTCTGGCGCGTAGTAAGATCTCAGCAAATGTAGCTATTGTCGTAAAAAATGTGCTATTAACAGTCTCTCCTCCCAGTCCTGCTCCGTGGTTTAGTTTACGTTCCTTTACATTTCTTTGTGTGTGACTTTCTAGGGGTGTGTTTCCCTCTCAGGTACTGGCTTCAGAGTCTAGGTTGGGGTTCTGAAAGTGGGGGGCGGTTCTCTGAGAAGAGCAGAGAGGGTGGGCATCCCCCGAACTGAAGAAACTATGTGCCACCTGCTGGGACCCCCTTTCTGGGATCGCTCCCCAGTAGAAGCACCGCTCACACCCAGGCTGCCCACTTCTCCCTTCTGGCCCCTCGGAACCTCTTTCCTTCAGATAGAAATGACTCTCTGAGGGTCACTTTCCCAGGCCCCTTACACAGAAGCCCCAAAGCCCAGACTTTGTCCTTCTCATGAACTCAAGAAAGAAGGGAAGGCTGGATCACTGCTCCCCGACTGGCTGCCTCCCCTTCACATGGGCTCGCGTTTCTCTTCTCCCACAGGACCTTAGGTCCGTGTCCCAAAGGGGGACCGTCTGAGGTCGGGTCTCCTGGGCATCCCAGCTGGGAGACTTCCCAGGGGCCTGAGCAGTAGAGCAAAGATGGTAGGAGCCAGCTCAGGAGCAAGTGGGACGAGGCTGGCGTTGAGGGCGACAGGGTGGGAGGGAGGATGTGGGAAGATGTTCCTTGGAAATCTAGGGACGGTTAGGGAAGTCATGGGAAGACAGCGGGAGCAGGACCACTCTGGTGTCTGGTCACTTAGAGCAGATCGAATCGGGACAGGGCTGGAATAGTAAAGAAGGCGGAGTCGACGCAAGCGTCCTCGGCTCCCGAGGCCAGCTCCGTTCCCAGAGTGTCGGGAGGAGAGGTCCCGGTCCTTAATTGGCAGTGCGGAGTCACTGTGTCGGGGCCACTCCTTACAGCCACGGCTGAGAGTAGAGGGGGTGGTAGGAGGGGAAAACGCCCCAGGGTCCACAACCTGGGGGTGTGAGTCTTGTGTTAGTACCAGGGAGCTTGATCTACTATTAAGCTTTTTTTTTTTTTTTAAACAAAACAAAACAAAACAAAACAAAACAAAACAGTACCATGGGACATGTTTCTGTTTGTGGGTCTCTCCAAAAGTGGGCAGATACTTTCGATTCTTCAGTAAAGGCCAGCAGGTAAAACAGTTTTTCATCCTGGGAACTTTCTCTCCTCCACCTCCCAAGGGACTAATTACTTACTCTCCTTGCAAACTTTGTGAAAACCTGAAGTACTAAATGGGAAGCAATTATCTCCTTCTGATATGCAAACACTTTCTTTCAGCTACTCTTCCTAAAATAATCAGCTCATAAATCCACTCAGATTTTCCCCAGGGAGATTCCCTCCTGCTACTCAACTCTGCGCATTCCCTTCTTAAAAATTAAAAATAATCAACAGCCTAGAGCAGTCCGTTGCCTGTTTTTCACAATGTTCTCTCTGGAGTGGAATCTCTGGTCACTTCCGGGACAATATGGCTGGCCTTGGGCCTCCACAATAATCTCTCCCTCACAACCAGCATCTGACGTTCTCAACAAACGTACTTGTGGTCCCTTGCTGCTCAGCATGTGGCCCGCGGAACAGCACTGGCGTCTCCTGAGAGCTAGTTGGAAATGCAGACTCTCAGGCCCCACCCCAGACCTACTGCGCTGCTGTTAGACCACGATGGAGACGCCGCGCAGTGGGGCGACGTCTGTCTGCGCTTTGTCGTCTCCATTCTGTTGCTGTCCACGAAGACGGCATCCCGCGTTTCAGGTTACAGTGTTCACTCACGTTCCAGTTCGGCTACAGACCTCATTACTACGGCTAGCCGGCATTTATTGACCATCTGGGTTCTAGGCACAGGAGTTACAAAGATGTGTAAGGTTCGGCGTCTGACTTGCGGAGCTCAGAATTTCCTGTAGGAAGACAAAGCTGTGTCGGTTGCTATCATACCTGTGCTCTGGAGGTGTAGGAAGGGAATGCCTAATTCTCTTTGGTTCAATTGCAAGTCTCAAACAGAGAGTCGTTTGAGTTGAGCTTCGAAGTACGAAGAGCAGCTTCACAGGCCGAGAAGGGGAAAAGTGGATCCCAGCGAGAGGCGACTAAACATGTAAAATAACACGGACAATAAAAACGATGTATCGTATAGGCCGTGCGAGGCCGGGGAGATGGACTTAATGAGGGGGCGCTGCCGAGTGGGCGCGGAAGTCTTCCCTACGCACACCCAAGTCTCGGTGACGTGTAAGTGTCCTCTGAGAGACGCTTCGCCCGCTGAAATCATAGAGCCCGTCGGAGTCCAACGCGCCTCGTAGTGAGCGCAGTGGGCATTGACGGGGACACTTTTGCCCGCTAGGGCAATAATACCGTCTTCGCAAAGGTGCTGTTTACCTTCAGGGCTGGAATGTCATTGCCTTCAGTTTTGAAAATGACCTAAGCACGTTCAGAAAGAGCGTAGGAGTTGTTCCGTCGAAGGGCAATTCTGCGAGGTTTGCATCCTTAGACTTGACCCACATCTCATTCAAGGGAAGGAGAATGACAAAGATGCTAGCTTGAGTGGGGAGTAGCACCTAAGGGAACACCCAGAGGCCGGATGCTACCATGATGTCCTGGAACCCTCTTGAGAACTGATTGTTAGATTTTTAGGAATTAAACACAGACCATTGTTAAAATAAGCAACAGAAGCTTGCAGTCAAAGAGATCAGGTTAAAAACGGGCAATGAAGACTGGAAGCTCCTAATTATTTTACCACATTTTACTTTCCTCCGTGCCATGGCGTAGTTGGTGTCACGCGCATCAGGGCATGAAAGCCTGTGTGATGGTGTGCTTCGAGCTTCTCTTCCCAATGCCAAGTTCCGTGATACTGTGTTGGCACCTGGATGGGACACGATGGGAATATTGACACCATGGAATTGGCAAATGCCAGAGGTCAGCCAGGGCCACTACCAGAGAGCCAGCACTTAAGCATTCATCGCAGAACTCTGTGTCACTGTCACTCAGCCTTTTGGGCGTCTGTGGGGCATTATTGCCAGGGTTATGTGTACATCAGGAAACTTAAAGTTTGAAGAATTGGTGACCTAGATTGATAGGAACATGGTCCTCTGTAGGAAATGCTGAAATTTTCCAGCTTGGCCTTGGAGGGTTCTATTCTTCCTCAGACTCCTAAAAACTCTGTGTGTGAAGGGCCTGCATGCCACTCCTGGCCACTGCAGGACCCAGACCCGACTATTATTTGAAAAATGGTTTGGTTCCTTTATTTCCCCACATCAAAACTCTCATCTCCTTGGTTTCATACTCCTTAGTCCTCCCAGCTGGAAGGAATAAGTCCACCATTTGGTTTCCCATTGGGGTTTACATGGCGGTGATGGATTCTTGCGTCAACTAGTCAGAACTCTGTGTTTCTAATGCTTGCTCACCAGAAGGCTGCATCTCTGGGGTTAGAATGCCAGGCAAATGGAGGGTGGGTGGGAAAGACGGGACAGGCATTTCAGAGTCACGAAATCCCACCACTGATTCTACCTATGTTAAATTAGTTCTGGGTATTACAAACACTCTCATCTTACGCCCCTGTGATTATATCTGGGCGTGTAAGTTACTTCCGGGGAAGGCCGTTGACCTTATAGGGCATCGCCTCACGCTGGGAACAATGGTGTTACAGGGAAGTGTGCCTCTGCCATGCCATTAACATTGTGGATTGAATAAAACTATTTCTTGCATGAATAGTGGTATTTGTTGTCCTTCATGTGTTTGTGGGTTTTATCGTGGTAAAATACAAATCTTTAAAAGTGAACCTGAATCTCGAGTTGCTCTCTGACAGTATGCGTTTCTTTTAAGGGAGGATATGAAACACATGATTACCGTTATGCAGGAGTTGCTAGGATTATTGCCATTACGAGTCCGTAACTAGATGGGACTCGATGGGCACACGCTGAATAAGGGGCTGGAAGCGTCTAGCGGCCCGGACTCTGGCCATTCCAACTTTTAGTTAATCTAATTTGGATCCAGACGGAAGAAGAATTTCTGAGGATGGAGACGTGAAAAGAAGTTTGAAGAACTAGGTTCAACTGTCAGTTCTGCCATGGCTTTGACCAATTCTTTTTTCCTCTGTGTCCTCTGAAACTTAGCCATTAGTGGGTCAGAAAGACAGCGCAGCTCCAGCCCGAGTCAGCCTTTCCCTCCCGGGCCCTCACGGCCCTCCTCGTAAGTAGGAAAACCCTTATCAAATGTGTGAGAATTAATTTCTCTCTCTAACACATGGAGAAATCTCCGAGGCTAGAATCCACTTTTTTTTCTTTTTTCTTTTTGATCTTTAACAGCCAGTGCTGAGCAGAGCGCATTATTGCTCGTGACAAGTGACCAGTGAATCTTCATTTTCTTGAATTACTATAGGGTTAAACCAAATGGAAAAATATATGTAAGAGTGGTTTGTAAAGTGTAGATACACACAGACACACACACACAAAGCTAAAGTAGTATCGGTAGAATCATTTTTAATATCTTCATTATCCTTTCATTTATTCTATAAATATTTACTATCTGAGGTGGTGAGCGGAGACGAATTAGAGAAAATAAACCAATGGATGCAATAGCAACAGCAAACACCAGTCATTGCTCTGATGTGTAATTGGAAAAGATAAGATTTTCGACCAGAAACTGAAATTGGGAACCTGAAGAGACCCTCTGTTTAGAGTGAAGGGCATCTCTGCAAGAAGGAAGCAGACTTCTCAGAAATTCAGAGGAAGGGGCACCTCGATTAGGAAGCGGTTAGCCTGGGGTGTCGCCGGAAGCACATAGTGAGAACCAGCGGACCACCGAGCAAGCCATGTCTCCAAAGCTAGACACTCTGTATGCACCAAATGACCCTGGTTCCCCGCCTTATCTGTCTCCACAGAGTAGACTTTTAAAAAGCTTGACATTTGTGGTAAATTAGTAGTTTTTGTTGTCTCGAAGTAAGTGGCACTGGGAGTATTCTCTTGATGAGTGAAGTTATTGTACTTTATTGGGAAATGTAGTTTGGTAAATTAAAATGTATTTACAGAAAGAATTTGGCAGAATATTTTAAATTGGGACGATGTTAGAAAAGCCAGGATAGGTGAAAGCTAAGAGAATACCATGATTCTGAGGATTTTTAAAATTTTAGTTGGGGTGGGGGAGGGCAGTGGAACTGATATTTCATTCCAAAGGGAATAAGGGACCTAATAGGCTTTCAGGAATTTTACACACACACACACACACACACACGCACACACCCTTGATCAGAAAACGTGACCCGGCATCTATACCTTGGATGGAAAGCCCATGTACTTTCTTTTATCGAAAGCTCTGGGCTCCTTTCAGAGTTCTTGCAGCTGCCAGTGGGTATGGTGAGCACTTCCATGGTGCTTTGGGCTAGACAGGCTCTCACTGTGGTTATGAGAGGCATACAGGGAAAAACCTAAAGGAACTTGGCGGCGTTCCTCCTACCCAGCTGGTACGCTGCCTCCTCACAGCACTAACTGACGGAGCCTGGCTGGGTCCCTCGGGCTGACTGCAGTGCCTGGATAGCATTTTTCATCTCCAAATTTCTCAGGCTGTATATTAAAGGATTCAACATGGGAGTGATAACCGTATAAAACACAGTTACATATTTATCAATGGGGTAGTTGGAAACAGGTCTAACATAAATGAAAATACAGGGGACGAAAAAGAGGACAACCACCATGACGTGAGAACTGCAGGTAGACAGGGCTTTGCGCCTCCCTTCCTGACTGTGACTTTTAAGAGAATTTAAGATGACTCCGTAGGAAATTAGCAGAATGATAAATATGATCATACAGATTGCACCACTATTGGCAACAACCGTGAGGCCTACAAAGTAGGTGTCAGTGCAGGCGAGTTCCAATAACGGGTACATGTCACAGAAGAAGTGGTTAATGACATTGCCATGGCAATAATTGAGGCGAGCCCAGGAGAGGACAGTGGGCACCATGGCCAGGAAGCGAGCTGCCCAGGCAGCCCCTGCCAGCTGGACACACACAGCCCAGCTCATCAAAGTGCCATAGCGCAGGGCGTGGCAGATGGCCACAGAGTGGTCAAGGCCATGTCTGACAGGTTGAGGAAAGAAGTGGAACCCAGGGAAATGTACAAGTAGAACTGGACCATGCAGCCAGCCAAGGGAATGACTGTGGGGGACCAGCAGGTCCAAGAGCGTCCCGGGCACTGCAGTCGTGGTCACCAAGGTCTCCAGCAGGGCAAAGTTGCCCAGAAAGAAGTACATGGAGTATGTAGGTGGGTGTCGGCTATGACCATGACTATGATGATGGTGTTTCCCACGAAGGCGAGAAGATACAGCATTTGAAGGGCCCGTACAGCGGAGCCTGCAGCCCCCCGAAGGAGGAGAGGCCCCAGAGGACCAAGTCGGAAGGGTGGCTCAGATTTGCCATGATCCAGACGCCGGGTCCCTGCATGGAAAGGGAACAAGAGACAGAGATGGAGAGGCAGAGATAGCAACAGAGAGAGAGAGAGAGAGAGGGAGAGTGAGACAATCATTGACCGTGAAACAGAGAGAGAAAGAGAACAGGGCCAGAAAGAAAAGAGCATGGTCGTGGATAAACAGGAGGGCAGAGAGAGGAAGAAAGACCGCAACACGGGAACACGAGACTCAGAGAAAGAGAGTTAGGGGGTCAGAGAAGCAAAAGCGTGGAGAGTCGCCGGCCAGGAGAGGGAAGACAGGAGCGGATTAAGGAAGGACACACGGCGACAGACAGGGACGTGTACGGAGCAGGCGGGAAGGAAAGGGGAGAGGAGCAGAGAAGTAAGAGAGGAAGACCCAATGCGCGCGAGAGAAAATCAGGAAAGGGTGGTGGCCAGGGGAGGGGGGGTGCATGGAAGGAGAGAGAAGCAGCGTAGGTCCCCAGAAGCCCCTGAGTGCTGAGCCGTGTCGCCACCCAGAGGCGGTGCACCGAGACCCCTTGGAAAGCGCCCCTTCAAGACCTTCCGGGCTGTCTCTCTGTTGAGAGTTCTGAGTCCATAACTTCGCTTTCTTTCCGGAGACCTTCTAGTGTGTGTTTGTAAAGGACATGGGGGGCCACAGGGATGCCCCTCAGACCCGGGTGGCCGCTCTGCCAGCTGCCAGAAGCTCCTTAGCATCCCACCCCGTGGCGCTTCTTTGCTGCTGCTGCGTCTCCTGTGCACCTTTGATGCCTCTCACTCCCGAATAGTGGTTCGGGGCATGACCTTGGACCTGCGTTTGAACTCTGGTCTGACGCTTGTGGTGGAACATAAACCTGCTCCCTCCTATTACGTCCCTGTCTGTGCCCTCGTTTACCTAGCCACCAATTGAAACTAATAATCGTATTAGCTTCTAGGGCTGCTACAAAGATGAAATGAGTTAACTACTTAGTACGGTGACAGCACGTGCTAAGTGCTCAACAAGCAGTCGTCACTGTCCTGTCAAGGCTGCAATGAACTTGCATCTTCTTGGCCCATTATCTCTCCATCTTCTTTAGGGCCAATGTGTGTGTGTGAGTGTGTGTGTGTGTGACTGTGTGTGTGTGTGTGTGTCCTTCTTAGGGCCAATGTGTGTGAAGGGTGTGTGTGTGTGTGAAATACAGTTTTAGGCTGTTCCTTGGAATTTTGGGTCACTAAAAGGATATTTAAAAAAATTTCCAATTGTCAAAGAAAATCAATACTACGATACAAACTATCAGAAGTGGAAAGAGCAAAGCCGGATATAGATACCCTCTGGCCTTCTCTCTGGCCCCATGAAATCTGCATCTGAGGCTGTGCCCTGGCCACCAGCAACGACATTCCAATTTAAAGAAGAGGATTTGTCCCTCCAACAGCTTTGTGCCCATCCCACTGACAAACCTTAACAGTAGGTCTGAAATCTACACCCAGCACCGATTCAGTTCAAATCCAGTTGTGTCTGAGCCCGACCCACGTGCAAATCTGAGCCACTCACCTTAGCCACTAAGCACAGTACCTTCTCCTGGAGCTGCTCACATTAAGGAACCCATGACTAAAGATCCCTGCCTGACAGGTGCACTCTTTGCCATGAGTCACATCGGAGATGTGGTCCATCGCCCCTGGTTTGTGTTACAGCTGCCCGAGCTGGACAGGGGCTTCTGCACAGCTGGAATGGGGTGGGTGGCTCCACCAGCTATGACGTCTCCAGGCCTTACGCTGACATCTGAAATAAAGTCTTGCCCTGTGCCACCGTGAAGCCCCGGGCAGCAGCGCAGATGCGGGCCTGGGGCGTGGGAAAGGACATCCTTTTGGAGACTCAGCGGGGAAAGATGCGTTTTGTTTCTTCTCTCCCGAGAGGAAGTGTTCTTTCTTGGTTCTCGCTAGCCACCATGATGTGGTTCGGAGCTGAGTTTATGCTGGATGAGAAACTTAGACTCCAGCAGAGTGATCTCCGTGGGAATGACGGGGAACGCGAGGGGACCCTCAGGGGATTCTGTGACACTGGTGTTACTCCTTAGATGAATGAGAAGTCCTCCGTTCTAAGAATTAAGACTTGAGAAGACGACCTGAATGGAGAAAGGGATGGAGACCAAGGTTCATCTAAGCAGCCGATGGCTTGGGATCGCTTCCACAGCAGTGCCGTGCCTGCCTCCGCGGCCCTTTTTCCTCCTAGGATCGTCGAAGGAAAATGAGATGAAAAAGGCACAGAGGAATCTCCCAGCTGGACTAAGATGAAGGCAGCCTGGGCACCATATTAAAACCCGGGCTGGGAGTTGGCCATCCTGTGTCGGCATTGCCACTGGGCTTGCCTGAGGGCGCTTTCTGTAGCTGGGCTCAGATGTGGCCTGGGGGTGGGGACTTGGGTCATGCAGGGGTCCGGGCAGTGCACACGGCATCCACCAGAAGGGCGTTTGGGAACCTGAGTGTGTCTGCGAAGGTTAGGGAGAGCCTCGACGCGAGTGACCGTTCACTGGGAGCTGGCACTAGTTAGGTGCATCTGGGAGGAACGTGGAACGCGCACCCTCGGAGACGGAGCAGCAGGCACGGACGGCCTTGAACTGGAAGAATGTCAGCGTTTCTGGACAGTGTGGTGCGAAGGATGAGTCATACAAGATGACATTAGGGAAAAGCATTTCCAGAATTCACGCAGGCCTCCCAGGACTGGGGGCTTTATTCAGAGAGCAGTGAGAAGGTTTTGATCAGGGGAGAGACCTGATGTCATCTGTGTTTCGGAAGATCACTGAGGCTGCTATGGGGAGAATTGAGGAGAAAGAGAAAAGCAAGGGCGGACACGAGGTTCAGTTGGGAGGCTTTGTGACAAGCAAGGGAGGATTATTCTCTCTCACTCCCTCTTTCGTGGATAGGGATTCAGAACGGGATAATAACCCTGCTACCTACTAGGTCATCAACATGGCTTTTTCTTTCTCTGGGCCATGAGGACTTCTCCTCCCGCCTGTGTCCCCATTGTGCTTCTATGGGAAAGTCAGATATAGACGTAGGATGGCCTCGAGCTTGGGCCAGGTTGGATTTTGGACATTTGCCAGTTTTACTCACCTATAAAATCCAGTTAATCTAGGCTAAGTTTAGGTACTGGGTCTGCTGTGGCCTACGACTGCTCGTGCTGTTATCTGGAAAGCGTTTATTTTGACAAGAAAAGGTTAGCTTCTCAGAGGGGTTCTGTGACGGAAGGTGATGAGTGGACAGCTTGGCGGGAGGCTGCGAGGCTCCGCGCACCATTAAGAATCAAAGACTAGCTGCAATTTTGCTCTTTGCTCCTTCATCCGAGTAAGGTAAAGATGGAAAAAAAAATGAGACGAGCATGCACATCGATGCCCTGCTATTTCAGATGAGAAAACCAAGCCCAGAGAGCGAAGGCTCACGCTGAATGGAACAGCTAAGACGTGTGGAAAGGAATGTCAATGGTTCATCCATGACCTTACACGATCTTGAGATTTTTTCACTTTCACCAAAGATGTACACTTTAAAATATTCTCTTAATGGTACAAGCTCTGCCGATGGGAGATATCGGTCTTTTTACAAAGAAACATTTCTATCTCCTTAAGAAGTGTTTGGAAAAAGTTGCTCAAAAAGTTGTTAGATGTCCACTTAGATATCAAAGAGACATCTATTTGGGGAAAGGTCTGGGAGTTACTTGTCACACTCCGACATCCTTTAGGGCACTTAAGGCCTCTTCTGCTGCATTCTTTTTAGTTTCCCCATCCCTACACCCACCCTAAGCCAGATTCTACTTATCTCACTTTGTCTGCTTTCTCTTCTTTCTGATCCAATGTTATCTTCATCCTTCGCCTGACCTTACCGCATCTCCCTTTCTGTCACCCCTCAGTGATGAACTATAGACTGCTATATATTTTCAACTTTATTAAAATTAATTTATATCAATAAATGCAATCATGTTAAGTGTAAGTTGCAATGTGTGTTAACAAATTTATACACACATCCCAACACCACCACAACCAAATTATAAAATATGTTTATCACCCAAAAGATTTTTTGTGCCCCTTTCAAGTCAATCTCCATCCCCAACTCTAGCCTCGGGCTACCTTCTGTTACTACGGAGCAGATTTTTCATTTCTTGAGTTTATTAATGGAATAGCAAAGTATCGACTTTATGTCTGGATGCTTTTGCTCCATATAATCCTGTAGAGACTTATTCGCGGTGATGCATTTAACAATAGCTCATTCTTTTTCATGGCCGAGTAGTATTTCACTCCGTGTGGACATTCCACCAGTTATTTATTCATTCACCTATTGATCGTCCTTTGGGTCATTTGCAGTTTATTGAGACTAAAACTGCATCGACATTCATAGACATGTGTTTTGTGTGGATATATGTTTCCATTTGAGAAAATATCTGAGAGTGGAATCGGAATCGTAGGTTTGTAAGGTGTGTGTTCAACCACTGTTGTTTGTACATTGTCCATTCCCAGCAGCGGTACGTGAGGAGACCAGTTGCTTTAACTTTCACCACACGTTGTGCCAACGCTTAGTGTGTTAACGTCAATCAGAGATCCATGTTTGGGTCTGCTTTTGAATTTTCTATTCTATTTTATTGGTCTGTAGGTCTGTCGATCTTCATGACATATCAATAACATACTGTCTTGACTGCTGTATCTGTAGAATCTTTAAATAAGGTGTTGTGAGTTCCCCAGCTTTGTCTTCTGTTTTAAAATTATTTCTGCTATTCTAGGTCCTTCACATTTGCACAGAAATCTTAGAGTCAGCTTTTCAGTGTTAACAAAAATTCCCTGGGATTTTTGTTGAAGTCGTATTCAATCTATAGATGAATTTGGAGAGAATTGACATTCTAACAAAATTGAGCCTCTGATTCATGAAAATAGACTATTTCTTTATCTACATAAGCCTTTAGATTCTCTCAGGAATGTTTTATAGTTTCAAGTGTATAGGACTTGCACATAGTTTGTTAAATATATCCCTTAGTTTTTCATGTTTTTGAATGCTATTGTGAATTATATATTTTATTTCTATTTCCAATGTTCATTATTAGCGTATAGTAATACAATAGATTTTTGTATATTGAACTTTTATCTTGTGACCTCTATAATCACTCATTAGTTCTAGCAACTTTTTGTGTGGACTTCTTGTATTTTCTGTACATACGATTATGTATCTGCAAAGAAATAATTTTATTTCTTTATTTCCTGACTGTATGCTTTTAATTTTCTTGCTTTATTGCATCAGCTAACACCGTGTTGAATAGAAATGGTGAGAACATTATCCTTACCTTGTTCCTTATCTTAGAGGGAAAGATCGAGTCTTTCATCATTAGATTTTATGTTAGGATTTTTGATAGATGCTATTTATCAGTTTGAGGAAGATCACTTTAGTTCTCGGTTTGGTCAGAGTTTTTAATCAATGGATATTGATTTTTGTCAGATGCCTTTTTTTCCCTATTGACGTGATCATGTGTCTTTTTATCTTGAATTCTGCTAACGTGATGAATTGTATGGATCAATCTCCTCATGTCGAACCAACTTTGCATATCTGGAATAAAATTATTACTTGTTATGGCATATTATTCTCTTTACATATTGCTGGATTTGATTTCTATTTATTAAGGATTTTTGCATCTCCGTTCATAGGGAATATTGGCTTGTCAGTTTATTTTCTTTTGATGTCATTGGTATCAAGATAATTCTGACCTTATAAAGTGAATTGGACAGTGTCTCCTTCTCTTCAATCTTCTAGAAGATTTTGTGTAGGATTTATATTATTTCTTCCTTAAATACTTGGTAGGATATACTGGTAAACCCATCTGAACCTGTGATTTTCTGTGTGGGAAGGTTTGTAATTATGAATCAATTTATTTAACATATTTCGGATTTCAGTTCAATTTTTGAATCAGTTTTGGTAGTTTTTATTTTTCAGAAGATTTTTTTTCATTTTATTGGGTTTTTCAATTGATTTTGAAGATATTTTATGTTTGTTCTCTTCACTTTAAAATTAAAATAAAAATTTGATTGTATCTTTGGTTGGTAGTGGATCAGGAAATCAAGAGAGCTCCCATTACAGTCTTTGTGGTTATGCGAATCAGTCCAGAATCTTTAGAGTATCAAGTAGTGCCAATAAAAAGTGACAGCTACAATATATCTACCTTTCGACCTAGAAATTCCCACTCTACAGATTTATTCCAGAAATAAAGATATGTATGGACTTATAAATGTCTAAGAATATTTATAGCATCATTTTTCATAATAAAAATGGAAATGACAAAAACCGATCAATAGAGGGCTAGCTGATAAAGAATGGGACATCCATAAATGGACTACTGTGCAAAAAAAGAAGTAGGGCACTATGTGTTGATAAGAGAGTATCTTTTATATACTATTAAGTGAGAGAAAAGTATAGAAACCATTTTTTTATTGAAAAGAACATGCAGATACATACTTCGGAAATTCTCCCAAGATTATATGGCGATCGGGTTGGGCTTAGGTAATTTGAGGAACTAGAAGGAAGATTATTCCTAATTTATACCCTTCTATACCAACTGACATTCTCAGATTTGACAGGTGTATGAAATGAAATCCAAGATCCAGATACACGTTTTGTAACTCTCACTTTTTCTGTCCCCCTCCAGTACCAGGCAGATTTCCGATTTACATCTTGTCGGTCGTTGCAGGCTGTAGATATAACTGATATGCCGGGCTGGTACTCAGGGACATGCTGTAGGAATAAATGGCCGGATGCATCTTGCTTGAACGCATGGAGATGCACGTATGTTCAGAGAGTGGACACCCGAGACGGTTCTAGAGAGAGAAGTTGGATGTGGGGCTCGGACCTCGCCCCCTTGTTGTGGAGCGTCCACAGGGCTAGGAGCAGGAGCCTCTGGTAAATGAGTGGAGGAGAAATCAGGCTCTCGGGGGATTTTTTTATGAAGTCAAGGCTTTGCCTGAGACCACTGTGCAGGCCTTTTTGGGTATCGGTGTGTTGTAGAGGTCAACTGTGATGTCTTTTATTGGGAGGAGGGGCTGGTTTTGGCTCTGAATAGCTAAGAGAATCCAAGGACAGCCTGGGATGAAGGGCAGAGCGGGGATCTGCGTAGAGTTTGAGACATCTTCTGGAAACTAGAGTTGAGGCCTTTGGAGAAGTATCGAGAAGCCTCTGATTGGTGAGATTTCATGTTTTCCCATTGAACAAAAACTTTAAGAAGTTCTGAAATTTAATTGGTCAGAAATAGGACTAACTAAAAGTTTGTTCTGCTCTCCCCAGACTTATTGTTTAGGGACAACATTACCCTGGGCTAATTAAAAACAGGTATCTCAGGGACTGAGTCCCCTTGGGAGGGAGGGAAGTGGGAGGGAAGGAGAGAGGGACCCTCGGCTCCCCACAACACTACTATTTGGGGGCTTTTTCCTAAGCTCTTCCCTGAGGACAGTCTTTTTCATCATGAGCGGAGACAGCAGCAAGTTGCCCTGGCCTCTGTGCGAGGCTCAGCAGTAGCCAGACAGGAGCTGGCCTTGGCCAAGCCCCGCAGAGCCCTGTGAGTGGTGGCGAAGCCCTTCCGTAGAGGTGAGTGTCTTCTGAGGTTTCTCCTCCGTGAAGCACAGGGTAGGAGAGCATCGGGGTCTGGCCGCTGTCTAGAACAGCGAGCACACCTGGAGCCTGAAGGTGGGCTGGCGGAGCAGCAGAGCAGACAGGGTCACCTCCCAGTCCCCCCAGCAGAGCAGAGAGCAGGTTCAGTTCCTCTCCGACCCGATGCTATGGACAGACGCAGCCCCCCGATGTCAGTCAGATTCCTCCTTTTGCATTTTTCATCTTGTGCTGGTTGCAGAGATTGTGGAAAAGCAGACCATGGAGCTGTCCCAGGAGTTCTGTCCTGGAAGGCTGTTTGCCCATCAGTAAAAGGGCCACAGAGATATTGGGGAGGTTTCATCAGAGGGAGGGGAGGAAGGGAGCATGGTGGCGTGAGGCAGGAAGGGACCAAGAAGAGAGAGACTGAGGGGATATGGCCTAATCAGCCCTGGCCAGGACCACATGCTGTTTAGTCACAGATCATGTAACCATATGCCTGTCATCTACAGAAAAGTCTGGTCACTAATTTGGCTCAAGAATGTGAAATACTTGGCATGTATACATATTATATATGAATATATAATATATATAATGACATGTCCTTGACCTCATGGAGCTATATTCTAATGTCATAGGAACAATAAATAAATAAAAGTAAATTTTCTGTCCCTCTTCATTGCTTAGTTTTTTTTAACGACATGATTAATAAGCTAACATCTTACAAAACACGTATATTTTATTTACTTTGTTATCGTGTAACCGCCACGCCCCACATGAACATAAGCTCCACAGGGCAAAGATTTTTGATTGTTCTGTGCACTGCTGCATTGGTTTCATGGTAAACGAAGGAGTGAAATAAACAGTTAAACATAGAACATCATATCAGGTAATAACAAGTGCTGTGAGGAAAACCGAGTCCCGGATTGATCATGTCCTCCCTATTTTGGGTAGAGGAATTGGAAGAATCCTGTGAGGAGATGACGTTTGAGTAATGGGATGGATGAAGTGAGGGGTACAGATCCAGGCATCCTAAGAAGCTCGTGGCTTTTGATCTGTGTTTGTCAGTGACAGTGCCATCTTTCATTCCTCCCAAGACTTTGGAAAGAAAATGGAATTAGAGAAGAATGAATCGGCTCTGGGAAATTCTCCCAGGCTCCAGAGTTCCCACTTGGAAACCTTGATGCTCTGTAATATGGAGGTTTTAGGACCTGGAGAAAAGCAGAGATGTTGGTCTTAGGCCCTTTGCCTCTTTCGTGCTGTTTCCAAAGTGGGTCCATGTAGAACCAGTATAGATGAGTGCTGGGGTTCCAAGTTCCGTGCTTTGAACATCATCTGGAATGCCATCATATCATCTGATAGATACACTTAACCTAAGAGAAAGTAGGACAATCCCAGCGCTCTGAGGGGCTAATCAACTCAGCTTCAAAACTAAGCCGTTTAAAATGTCTTAGCCTCTGTCTCCTGTGAGAAGGCACATCCAGTGGGGTAAAAAGACAAGGACAATTTTCTTAACACCAATAGAGAAGAAGGTGTCTTCACCCATTTCAGACAGCTGGCTTTGAGCTAGATTCGAGGTCTGGCTTTGTGCAGAGCACAGTACTAGGGGCATGTCGCCTGATCATCAGGTAGAAAATAGTTCCTCATCCTCCTGTCTTCCTTCTGTCTTGAGAGCAGGACCACGTGGAGCAGTGTTACCTCTCTTTTGATATCTATGTTTCACAAGGAGCAGAAACAAGGACTAAATGATGAGCAATCACTCTAGTGCCACCGAATTCTGCCTTTTAGGCTTTCCTGGGTCTCAAGAACTACATCATATCCTTTTTGCTATATTCTTCTTCTTCTACTCGGTGACCTTAATGGGGAACACGGTCATCATCGTGGTGGTCTGCGTTGACAAACGTCTGCAGTCCCCCATGTACTTCTTCCTTGGTCATCTCTCCACCTTGGAGATCCTGACCACATCCATCATCGCCCCCGTCATGCTTTGGGGGTTGCTGCTCCCCGGGATGCAGTCAATATCTCTGGCTGCATGTGTCGCCCAGCTCTTCCTGTACCTTGCCGTGGGGACCACAGAGTTTGCCTTACTGGGGGCCATGGCCGTGGACCGTTACGTGGCCGTCTGCAACCCTCTGAGGTACGACGTCATCATGAACAGCCGCACCTGCATCTGGGTGGTAATCACATCGTGGGCGTTTGGGTTCCTTTCTGAAATCTGGCCAGTCTATGCCACATTTCAGCTTACCTTCTGCGAATCAAATCTGCTAGACCATTTTTACTGTGACCGAGGGCAACTGCTCAAACTATCCTGTGATGACACTCTTTTCACAGAGTTTGTTCTCTTTTTAATGGCCATTTTCATTATCATTGGGTCCCTGACACCAACAGTCGTCTCCTACACCTACATCATCTCCACCATCCTCAAGATCCCCTCCGCCTCGGGCCGGAGGAAAGCCTTCTCCACCTGCGCCTCCCACTTCAGCTTTGTCGTCATTGGCTACGGCAGCTGCTTGTTTCTGTACGTGAAACCCAAGCAAACGCAGGCCGCCGAGTACAATAAGATAGTTTCCCTGCTGATTTCCGTGTTAACCCCTTTCCTGAACCCTTTCATCTTCACTCTCCGGAACGAGAGAGTCAAAGAGGCCCTTCGAGACAGTGTGAAACGCTGCTGTCAGCTCCTCAACGATTAACTCTTCTCTTCGCCACCCTCAGGGGGTATGGTCCCTGCTGTAACCTAGGACGTCCTGCCTACTCCATCACCTTTAACATCGTCACAAAAATCAAACAGCGGGTACCCCTCCCGATCATGCCATGGGAGAAGACGAGGCAGGTGAAAACGAAACCCATTCTCTGCCCGCTAGAGTCTCATAGCCTGAGTTTCTGCTTGCTGCCACGGATGAACTCAAGGAAGCACATCCTCGTGGTGTTGAAGGAACTAGAGAAAGGAAATGCATGATTTTTTTTTTTTGATAAAGTTCTGTTAGCCCAATTAATTTGCTTATAATCCATTTCTGAAAATGTATTTCCTGGGGGAGGTCGGACGTGGGGTGGAGGCCGCGGTGAGATCAATGACATAATCAGAGTACAAAGGAAGACGCCTGCTTTGTTTCGTCCGCTGTCGCTAGGTCCTTTCCTACATTTTTGTGCAACTTCTTGACAAGAAAGCCATACGTATTTTAAATATCCTAAGGTTCTCTTTTTCTCTGGTTGTTGACTGTATTCTCCCGGCCCCGTTGCTATCGCAAATTAATATAGCGTTGAATACACTGTGCCACAGAACCAATCTAGAATAGTGATGGGGAGATTGGGATGGTTCCCGTTCTGCAAATCTTGGTGATATAAAGAAGATGAAAATATTTGGGGATAGGAATGGGGGAAAAGTTAATTTTGCTAAACTTCAGGCTATTTCTTAAACATCTCCCTTTTGTGGCATGTATGGGAATAGAGAAAATGACTAATTCCAGAGAGAGATTCTGTGCTTTACAGCTGATTAAAGCAACCGTTTCTGCTCAGAGTACTCCCACATCCAGACTTCAGGTTTTATATGCTTTCTGATTCTTTGTCTCCCAAGTCCAAGGGCCTCAGTACTTTTTCTTAGATCTACTGTTTGGGGAGAATTTAAAAAACGAGAGGCTGGCTGTCCTCCTCACTCCCAGTTCCCCAGCAGGTCCAGGCTGTGGCCGTTTGGCAGTGCAGTTGTGGGCATTTCAAATAATGTTGGCAGATGGGCTTTGAAGACAGGAGTTTGCTTCAATGGCAGCAGTCTGCACATCCTGCCAGCTCCGGCGTGGGCGGGCAAGTGAGCTGCCCAGCAGTGGCCTCACGGCGTTACTTAGGGTTCCAAAGAGCGCTGTGTGAGGGTGGCTTCCCAGCCGATGGGGGGAGGTGAGGACACCCCGTGTGACCGGGCGGTTCGCACTGCCTGCAGGCACCAGATGAGTGGCTAGCAGGCCTTACGTCCAGCCCACTCTCTGCTAGCCAACCAACAAGGCTTGGTGGGACCACGTTGGCCAGTGAAGGCTGGCAGAAAGGAGCCCCTTTTTCTCATTCGGTGAGGTCTATTCTCACTAGAGGAAGACCATTTTCCTAATTCACGAACCCAGAGAAGAGACCTTTTTCTAATTTTCACCACGGCTTTGTGGGGTCTAAGTCGTTCCCGGGCTGGTGACGGCAAAGTAGGACAGAGGAGAGAGCTCACTGCCCTCACGCGCAGTTTCCCGGGCTCACTCAGGCCTCTTGCTCTCTGCCTTTCTTGCCCTTGCTTCTTTCATCCACCAACTTTCCTGTGTCATTTTCCTTTCCCGCTTTGTTCTCCGGTTCTCATGTTTCTCTTTCTCCGCCCCCCACGCCCACCACCCGCTCCGCCACATTTCACCAGGCGCTGGCCTCCACCGCTAGATGCATCCCCGGCCCCCGTCTCCTCCACCGCCACCGTCTCCATCCCCCACCCTGCAGCTCCGCCGGAGCAGCGTTCCGGGCACCTCTCTCAATGCCCCCGTCACTTCCTGTCTTTTCTCAGGTGACTCTGCTAAGGAGAGAGAGTAGGAAATTCCTCTGCACTGAGTCTAGGACATGAGAGGAGAATTCTTAGTCAAGGGACTGGTGTTGGGTCGTCAGGCATCTCTCGTGACAAAGCCCAGGTTTTTCTGTTTGGTCTTTGCTTCCGAGTGAAGGAAGGTTACTATCCGTGTTAGCTTGCTGGGGCTGCCGTGACAAAACACCGTTGACTAAATGGGTTGAACTACGGAAGTTTATTTCCCACAGTTCTGAAGTCTGGGAAGTTCAAGATCAAGTTGCTGGCCAATTCAGTTTCTCATGGGCTCTCTTTGTGGCTTCTAGATGGCCACCTTCTCTCTCTGTTCTCACGTGGCCTGTCCTTGGCGTGCGCATGCTGGGAGAGAGAGAGAGCCAGTGCTCGTGTCTCTTCTTATAAGGACACTAATCTTATCCAATCAGGGCCCCACCCTTGTGACCTCAGTTAACCTTAAATTACTTCCTTAGAGGACCCATCTCCAAACACAGCTGCACTGGTGTGTAGGACTTCAGTATGAATTTTGAGGGGACACAGGCATTCGGTTCATAACCCTATCATTCTGCCCCCGCCCTGCAAACCAAGCTGATCCTCAACCAGAACGCCCACTTCATCTTCACCCTGGGAGCTGGGAGACACGTACGTCTGTCTACTGGGGGCTCCAGTTTCCCAAGCTGTGGGTGTCTCCTACACAAAGTAAAATGGGGTTCTTACACGCATGTACCCTCTACTGCACAAACACCGTGAACCCTCAGTAGCTTCTTGATCTGTTTTTTTCTCTCTGCTCCTCACAGTTGACCACAGACATAATCCATACGGATATCTAAAAATAATACTAATTATAGACCCTTATTTGAGCTTCTTATTCACATGAAATTACCACACCGCAAAATAAGTCTCGTGTATACTTTCAGATATGTCAGATCCAATGTGCTGTAATTTTTACTTAGTTTAAGCATTGGCCTCTGTTAACATACGCTTTGTGTTCTTAGTCATATGCTCACAGTAAAAACAAAAACAAAACTAGAGACAATACTACTCCCAGCCAGAAAAGTTTTTAATAGTCTCTCTTCAGGAAAAGTTTCTTTATAAAAGTAAAATGCTTACTCAGATAGTATCTGTTACCTATCTCTGACAAGACGTTCACTTTCTCTGTCTTATTTCCTACAGGTGTTCCTCTATATCCGTACTGAATGATGCATAGATATTGGTGTATATGATGCAAATTAAAATGTTAAATCTTCTGTTTTATACTAATGTTTCTTATTAAGAGATAAGGAATAAGAAGGGAGTGGTATGTAATTAAAACTCCAAAGCCTTTTGGATACCACCACATATATTTATTTTTATTATGCCTAATTGAAGTATTCCAATGTTTCATTAATATTGATAATAATTCTCAAAACTGAACAGAAATACAATTTGACTCAGGTTTGTTTGACTCTAAAGTTTGATCTTAACCTCTCAGTTATTTTCTTCCATGAACATGAGCAAATTTTTTCAGTAAAGACATTGAATATAACTTTTATATTATTTGATTGATTTTTATGTATTGGAACACCTACCTACTGCATGTAAGGAACTTTGCTAAATGCTTTAGGAGCATATATAGAAGGGAACAATTATTGACTGCATACTAATTACCTTATAATTTCTCTGTATATTTATTCAATCCTGGTGATAACTTGTAAGATAAGTAGTATTATGTCCATTTAATAGATAAGAAAATACAGACTCAAAGAGATCGAATAACTTGCCAAAGTTTATTCAGCCATCAACTATGCCACATCCATCAGATTGGAAAAAAGTAAAACTATGGGAACACTAAGTGTTGATGCAAATGCTGGAGAAGAGGAGCTTTTATCTATTTCTGAGGGGAATATAAACTATTATGGCCCAAATAATTAGACTGTAGCAAAATTAGTAAACATGAACTGTGCATAAACTGTGGCCAATTTTCAAGTTTACTGATTCTGTCTTCAGCTGTGTCGAGCCCATGAAAGGAATTCTTCATCTCTTATACAGTGTTTCTTTATTTATGATATTTTCATTTGATTTTCTCTTACAGTTTTTATTTCTGTGATGACATTCCTGTCTCGTTTATCTGTGTCATCCACCTTTTCCACTGCATCATTTAACATGTTAATTATAGTTTTATTACTTATGCATTAAGTGAATATTTTCTAGTGTAACATTATAAAATAAATCTTTATGGATTTTTTTTCAAATTTTTAAGTATTTTTTTAGTGGATGGCTCTAGGGCTTACCATATATATCTTCACTTAGAATTAACGTCAAATGTACACTAATGATACCAATTAGATATAGAAATACTGCTCCTATATAGCTCTATGCCCTCCCCCACTATATGCTATTATTATACATATTATATATAGTTACAAGCTCAAGAAAACATTGTTGCAATTATTACTTTATAAAATTGTTAAGGAGGCTTTCTGGTTCTCTTCATTTGTTTCTCAGATTCAAGTTGCCATTTGGTGTAATTTCCTTACTCCAAAACAGCTAGGCTCCTATCTACCTCTTTTGTTCTGTTATTGGCAAATATTTTACATCTCTATACATTATTCACTTAACAATGCAATTTTATATTTATTGTTTCATACCAGTGCATTTTAAATTAGTTAAGAGAAGGCAGGAGAAGAAATGTAAATTTATACTGTCTTTAATAATTACAGAATTGCCTTTACCACTTTTTGTTTGTTGGTTTTTGTTTTATGTGTGTGGATTCTAATTACTATCTGGGGTCTCTTGCTTTCAATCAGAAGAGCTTCCTGTAGTATTTCTTGTAAGTTGTTTCTGCTAGCAACAAATTTTGTTGTAGTTTATCTGTGAATGTCTTTTGTCTCCATTTTTCAAAGGTACTCTTGCTAGAGATAGAATTGTTGACTGACCATGTTTTTTCTTTCCACACTTGGAATATATCATCCCACAGCCTTCTGGTCTTAACTGTATTTGGTGAGAAGTTAGCTCTTATTGAAGTCACTTTATGCATAAGAAGTTTTTCATTTGATGCCTTAATGATTTTTATTTTGTCTTTCAGCAATTTTACTATTTACTATTTACTATATATTTGTGTATGGATATCTGCATTTATCCTATTGGAATTTATTGACCTTCTTGGATGTGTAAATTAAAAATTTTCATTAAATTTAAAAAGTTTTTAACCATCATTTATTTGAATATTTTTTATGCTTCATTGTATCTCTCCTGTTCTTCTGGTGCTCCCATTACATATATGTTGGTGCACTTAATGGAGTCCTGTATTTCTCTGAGGCTCTGTTCATTTTTCTTCATTTTCCCCCTCGCTGTTCTTGGTATTGTGTAATTCCTATTGATCTGTCTTCAAGTTTACTAATCCATTCTTCTGTCAGTTAAAAATCTATTGTCGAACTCCTCTCCTGATTTGTTTTCATCTTATACTTTTCAACTCTAAAAATTTCCATTAGGTCCTGTTTATAATTTCGATCTCTTTGTTGATACTTTCTATCTGAAAAAACATTGTTATCGTACCTTCCTTTACTTCTTTAAGCATCGTTTTCTTTAGTTCTTTGAACATATTTATAATGGCTACTTTGAAGTCTGTGACTATTAAATATGACATCTGGTCATTCTCATAAGCAGTTTCTGTTGTGTGCTTTTCCTCTTATAATTTTTTTTTATTGAAAATGATACATTTTAGCTATTATATGGTACCACTCTGGCTACTGGTACCCCACCCACTCTAGCAGGCACCTGGAGTGGGTGGGGTACCAGTAGCCAGAGTGGTACCATATAATCAGTTGCTTGCTGATTTGCTTAGTGTTCCGACTGGACAATTTTAGTGACGTCCGTATTCCTGGCAGTGTGCAACCCCTGGTGTTGTTATTCAGAGACCATTCTTAGCAGGCACACAGTCACCCTAAAGTGACAGTGGTTTTAACAAGGCTCTCTTTGATGGTCCCTTTGCCTGATCACACCAGTGATTGCTGACTAATTGATTTATTGTTTTTGACAATGCCCCGGGATATAGATTGCTCATAGTGTGATCCAATTAAGTATGGACTCCTTTGTCAGTTTGAGGTTTATTCTGACCCCAAGAAGGCATTTCTTAGCTCTCTGTTTCTCTGGTTCTCTCTGTTAAACTCACTGGTCTCTAGTTTGCCTTGTATCTCTTATGAAGTTACCAGCCTCCTTCTTTGCTTACCCCCAAAACCTGCATAAAAGTTTTGGGGAGTTTCAGAGCTGGTTTTGCCCCTGTGTAAAATATCTGCGCCATAACTCTGGAGCCAGAGGTGAAGAAGGTGGTACGTGATACCCCTGCTTTAGTTGTGGGGTTCTGGGCCAGTAGTAGCTGCCTTTGAACTTCTAGATTTGCCTCTCCTGGTGTGGAACCTCTCCCCTGCAAGTGAGCTTGAGGGAGGGTCATTAGGGACCTACTATTCTCAATGTGCTGCTCCTGTGCTAAAGCCTCTACTCTGTGAATGGAGACTGAGCAGAAGCCCCTCGTCTGCACTCTCCTGGAAATTAGCTTCTGCAACATGTAGTTGTAGGGGGTGAAGCAGGAGAGGTGAGGAATGCTGACCACCTGCCCGCTCTGGGAAGATACTGTAGCCCTTGACTTGAAGCTGCGGGGAGAGGGAGCCTACTGTTCCTGGCTGTACCTGCCTGGAGTAGCATTTCTGCCACACTGAGCTGGGAGCGGAGAAGAAGGTGGGGGCCGTGGTTCAAGTGCCACAGGTTCTTGCTGTTCTTGCAGTGTTTTAGTAGATTTTCTTGAATGAAAGTTTTTTCATTTGCTATTTGCTTTTAAAACAACTTCCAGTAACTTTAAGTGTTTTTTAAAATTATAATTTCCACAAATTATGCTTGTTTAATTAGCCAGGAAGTCTGAAGAGCTCCCCTGTCAAATGTAGTTGTTTCGAAGTCCCTTACTGATAGTTCCGATATTTGGATCTGCTCTGAATTTAATTCCGTTGCTTTTTCTCTTGAAAAAATGAATTTTCCCTGCTCGCTGGCTCTCTCGTTCACTCATTAAGTTTCTTCTTCTTCTTCTTTTTTTAATGGTGACATAGGTTAACGAAATCTAGCAAGTTTCAGGTGTACGATTTAACAGTTAGGCATGTATATGTTGCACTGTGTGTTCACTGCTCATAGTTAGATTTCTTTCCGTCACCACATATTTGACCCATTTTAGCCCGTCTACCTCCCTCTTCCCACCACCCCCAACCCTCTGTTAACCACTAGTCTGTAGTCCATGTCCATGAGTCTCTGTTTATTTGTCCTGTTTGTTTGTTGCTTTTAGGTTTATATCCCACATATAAGTGATATCATGTGGTTTTCAACTTTTTCTGTCTGGCTTATTTCACTTAGCATGATGATCTCAAGGTCTATCTACGTTGTCGCGAGTTTTTTAAATCATGTGCTGTGCATCGTATGTAGAACAGTTGAGTCTGTGGTAAATAATATTTTTGCCTGGAAATGGACTAATCTCTTCTTTGGACTAATTGTAAGTCTGAGGGGTTCAGTTAATCTGATAAGGAAGTTGAGGGTATACTGTTGCCTTTAGTGAACTACATGCTTGAGATTCCTTCAGTGGTGGGCTACCGTTGTCCTGGCCGTATCTAGACTGAGTGTATGCATTATTGGATATAACGTAAAACAATAATCATCCTAATATGCAAAGCGTTTTGAAATCTGCACAGTGTTATCACAACTATTTTTGACATTATTATCCTCTCTTGCTTTAGCCAGATAGATATATTTGTGTGAGGGATAATCCCCTACCCCTGGCCATTGTTCTCAGTACACTGAGACAGGCTGGTCTTGGTGAACCAATTTTTTCACTACCTTTTCTCCCAAATTGATTTTCTGTTCTCAGGGTTATGAATGTGAGTTTAAGAGTTTTTCACGCAGTCACCCGTGTGCACAGATGCTCTCTTCTGGACTTTCAGGCATTCTATTCCACGTGGTTAGCACTAGTTGCCATTCTCTGCAGAATGACCAAGTTCTAAATCTGATTACTCTCCTTAACCACTACATAAAGACTTCTTTACTTCTAGAATTAAGGGGGAGGGGACTATGCTTTTTTCTTTTTGAAAACTTTTGCTTTTATCTCTTCTTTATTTTTTAAGAATAAGATATTAGCGGCTGTGCTGAGAATAACAAGAACTCTTCTGACTTTACGAAGCTTAATCAGGACTCTAACCACACACACAGCAGTTAAATAATTGATCTACATCTCCTTTGAGGTTCGTTTGATGTTGGGATCTTCTGTTAAGTTTTTTATGCCAATTTTACTTGTATATGAGATCTATCTCTCGCTAGATATCAAAAAGTCTGTCTTTCTCTCAGGTGACTTTGTGTAAGTTGTCATGGAAATGGGAGCATCCCTCTCCCAGGCCCCTGAAACCGTCCCTCAGCTGTTGTGAGGGTTGGCCGCTAAGGCCTTACAACCGCTCCTTCAGGGGCTCGCCCTGGCTGCCCAGGGGCTCCCTCACACAGGCGCTTTACCACCTGCGGTCCTCCAGAGAAAGACTAACCGAGTGACAGAGAAATACAAAAAAAAGCCATTCATTCCACTTGTCTCAACATGAGACCATCTCTATGGAGCAGTTCTTTCGTCAGAGGCCCCATGGGACCAGGATGAACTTGGCTCCCACTGAGACCACATCCTTGATGAGCTTTCTTCCCTCGCCCTGTTCTGCGCTCCTCAGTCTCCCTTTCCAGAGAGTACCCCGCAGCAAATCGCTTCCTCAGGAATCCCTGTCTTAGGCTCTAAGGAACCCAAGGAGCCCAGTCCAGATCAGTCTGTATTGGAACCAGACACAAAGAAAGTGAGTCTGGAGGTGGATCACCTGCTGGTCAAATGCCCGTAAGAGCACGTCCGGGCAGCTTAGACAGACCCTAGAATGACACAGCAAATGCAACCATTAAGATGCTTTGCTTGGTGGACTATTATTTGAGAGGTTCAAGGACAATCGTAACCGTGAGGACTGTGGAATTTGGTAGATTTTGTGAAGTGCCATTGTCTGGGAGAGCGAATGACAGGCTCAGCCCTATCTAAAGTGAAGTCGAGAGTCAGGGCCCTTCGGCAACATTTAAGGAGACACTCTCCGTGGTCAGAGGACAAGGTGAGGAACAGGCACGGAATTTAATTATGAAAGCCATGGACGTTTCGAAGACGGTTCATTCGGTCTAACCGAGTCTACTATTCCAAAGACAGGGCGCGGAGAGGGGACAATCGGGACCCGTCGTCTTGGTGTGGTAATGGGGAGATGGAGTCGGGGACCTCGACCACCCGGATTCCCCTGAACTCTCTTGGCCTGTGAAAATCACACACTCCCCTTCTGGGGAGCCTGCGCCCTCCCTGACTTCAGGGGCGTTCAGGGAAGGCAGGAAGGCGGAGGCCTTATAAGACAATGTTTGTCTTCCCCAGGATCTGCCTTCATCTCTTTCCTTTCACCGGATTCGTAAATTAGGTTAAATCTCCACGCAAACCAGGGAAGAGCTGGGCTGCTAACAGGGGAGAGACTGTATATATCGAAGCTGCTGTAGGAACTGGCTAATGTGCACGAGGCAGGCACTGGGAGAGCCCACCGGGAGCAAAGCTGGATGTCAGTACATCTGGATGTCGGTAGATCAACGGGTGGTTGGAACATATAGCTGAATAGGGGAGGGTTTGTCGGTATTGAGTCACTTCCCCATAATGCAGGATTAACACCTTGGCAAGATTCCTGGAAAGGGGTCTAATAATATATGCTATTTGCTGACTCGTAGAAGTTTGGAAAAAGTGACAGCCTCTGGCAAATTAAGTAGAGATGCCAAAATTGCCTTGAAAGACTGAAGGAGAAGATGGAAAGGCCTAAAAAAGTGGCAGTGTTGTAACGGGGCTATTATATGAGACCGAAAACTCCACCAGCTGCCATGTTTCTTGGGAGGGAGGCCTAGAAGACACTCCACTGAGCGTGGCGATAAAAATGTATGGTTAAAAGGGACATCAGTGAGAATTTTGTTAGTAGATGCTGTGACAGACTGGGTTTCCTAGTGGCAAGAGGTTACAGGTGACACTAAAACACATTTGAGTGTCAGATGCGAAGTGTGCATACCTGCCCTGTTGGCAGCAAGGTCAAAAAGGGCAACCAGGAGGTGCCTGGACTGCAAGAGACTTTAGAAATGGCATTTAGAACATGGCGTTCATGGGGCCAGATATATGGGCAACCAACAAGAGTACTGTTTAGCATACATAATCAAAAGACACCAAGAATGGACGAGAAGGAGGTTCAGATCAGCTACCCCAAGGAAGTCATGATCCCTTTGTCCAGTTTCCGGATTTGAACCAGTTCTCAGACCCAGTATCATCAAATGGAGAAGAGTCCGAGGCACCAGAAGGAAGTCTCTGTGGTCCCATGACAGGTGTGTGCAGACTGACTTCCCCAGAGGGCCTGCAAGTGTTTACATGGGTAACCATCGCGGGGGGAAAGGGGAGTCCCCGTTATTTTAAGAGCTGTGGAGAATAGCGTGTGAGCTGAAGCCCACACTCAAGGATCGAAAGCACCATCCATGGCCCCATTCAGGAAACATGGAGCCAGGGAATTAATGGAGTATCGATCCAGATCCATCTGTTTTCAACCCTTTTTCTCTCTCTTTTTCTTCTTTCTCTCTTCTCCTTTCCCCTCCTCTGCCATCCTCCAAACCCCACCCGCTCCCTCCCATTCCCTCTCTTTCACACACACGGCGCAGATGAACCCTCGTTCTTCGCCAGGCCCCGTGCTAAGCGCTGAGATCTCAGAGATGCAATCCGGGCTCTTCCGTCCGAGAGCTGACAGTGCAGACCGGGAGAGGGCGGTGGGCAAGCGGCACACTGTAGTGTGTAGTGACTCTTAGGGGCCCCCAAGAGTCACGCACAGGGGGGCACTTCGGACTCGGCCAGGAAGGGATGAAGTGAAGGAAAGCTTCTCAGAATCAGTCGTGTTTGATTTCATGTTTAAAAGAAGTAAATATTAGGCAGAAAGCGAGGAATCCCCTGTGTTTTTAAGCTTGTTTTCAGCTGGGACCCGGCTTCCCTCAAGGCTGATCTCTTGGCATGTTTTCCGAGTTGCGTTAAATAAGCATTTCATGGAAGACGCAGCTGATGTTCAACCAGCCCTGAGACCATTCAGAAAGCTCTCATAAGCAGGAACTTCCTCCTCAGGAGTTTGGATTCTAGAAAGTACTGGCTTCTGCCAGATGATTTTATTTCTCCCTCACAGAGGAGCTACCGTGGCCATTGGGAGGTGCTCACAAATATGTGGGCTCCCCCAGCGTTGCCATCCGCTGAGCCGACAAATGGCCGTTTAAATGAACGTGGTTGATCTATGAAATGCCCATCCATTGAAAAACGTTGCTGATTTTGTACTGTGTGAATTTTTTCTCAACTAAAATGATTCATTTTATAGCTTTTAGTGTCAGTTGGGGGATTTTCATAATTTGTTACCACTTAAAGGGCCACGCCCGCTGTCATACTCGCCCAGCTGTGTAGGACCTGCAGACCCGCAGCCTCGCGGGCTGAGCACCCCGAGTTCTTCGCGCCTCGCAGAAAGGCGCCGTGTGCCTTACACAGGTGTGTGAATCTGAGGGGCACAGAGGGCAGGTTATGGAATGAATGGGGGGAAGGAAAGGCACATGGGCTGAGCCTGGTGCACTTAGAATCTGACCGCTGTTAACCACTGTGACCAGAGGAGAGATGAGAAAACTTTCTCTTGGGATAGTTCCTGCTTGATGATAGGTATCTTCATTATGTTTATCTCACCTTCCGAGATAATTAATGTTAACAAACAATTACCGTTACCGCCTACCCTCCGAAGTAAGAACCAGAACCTTCGGGAACCACGATTTCCGGGTCTCGCAGGCCTGTACCTTCTCAGAGGTGTGTACACACCGCCACCTAGCGGCGGCCCTGGACGGTGCAGCGGGTCCCGGGGCGCGCTCAGGCCACAAACTGCGGTGTGTTCAGAGGTGGTGTCAGGAGGAAGAGAGAACCCGAGCATCCGTTCATATTTAGGAGTGGGAAAAGGAGTAAAAACATTGGAAAATTCCAGGGACAGTTTTTTTTTTTTTTTTGAAAACTTGAAAATAGTAGATAATTCTGAAGCAAGTTGGATTTTCAAAAACAGTTTGAGGGGGACCCACAGAGAGACTCAGTACCTGAGGATTATAACAGTTTGTTTTCAAGAATAGGAAAACATGACTGAACAGCTTGTTAAGAGCTGGATTGAACTAGGGCCCTAAGAAAGCAGCGTAACTGAAAGGGATTCGATCCTGTATTGATTCCTTCCAGAAGAGCCGAGGAGCTGGTGGCAAAGGTCAGCGAAATGGTTAGAGCCGTAAACCCCAGATCGTCATGTCTGGCGAAACCAAGTTCCCAGGCAAATATTCACCCGGGTTTATTCTAAACATGTTAGTTGTCTCTGTGGGGATTATGGGTGGTGTACATTAGACTGATTTCGCTGAATCTGCTGACTGCTATTAATAATAAAAGCTCAGTCTGTGGAGCCCGCGCCGGGGAGCAGGCCGGTCATAGGGATTTTACTGCCTCGTCTTCGCCACAACCACGTAGGCGAAGTGTTCTGCCTCGCGTTGGGGACAAGGGACGTGGAGACGCCGAGACGCCCGAAGGCCAAGGTTTGCATTCAGGTCTGTCATTCCGGATCGCGTCCTTCCCACGACATCATGTCGCTTCTCCTTGCATCGCGTGCGTTTAAAATTTAATTTTCGTGTTTCTTTGTTGAATGATTAATAAGTTCGTACGGTATAAGGTTCAAAAAGTACAAAAGTGCAAGAGCAAGCGAAAACCCAGTGAAAACAAAAAGGGCACGTGAGAGCGGCTGCCTCCGCCCCAGCCCGCCGTTTCCCGCTCCTCCCTCAGGCATCCACCCCTCCCGCCAGCATCTCGTGCCTCTTCCCAGAGTGTGTTATCCACGTGTACGATTAAGAAATGGGAACATCAAAATGGTGACATCTCCACCGTTGTAAGAAACTTTATTTATATGACTAACGCGGAAAGCCACAGAGGTTAATTCATTTACACATCAAAATCAAAACCACCCCGCTTGCTCCCATACAGTTTTATAGTCAACCAAAAGTTAAGTATAGAGGAATTTAAAATAAAATATGTGTTAATTCACCATTCAGTCATCTGAATAGTTTTGAATGACTAGTCATGTAAGGCTTTAACATGATTGCTTAAATTTTCTCCGAAGCTTATGTGCATTCTCAAAACCCTCTTGAAAAGCTTCCAAGTTACTCAGAGTCTTGTCTCCCTTCCCTTTCTTTTATTAAAAATTTCATTCTTATTCCCAGATCTTTTCTTTGGTCATTAGATCGACCCTTAGCCAATCAAGTCAGTGTTGGCTAGAGACGCTCTCGTCAAAAGCGTCGGAGCCAAAAATGCCAGTCTGGATTTTATTTCTGGATGTATTGTGGGCAAGCTAGCTGGTCGTTTCTCTAACCAAATGCCTTAAAGTTTCCAAAATGCTCTGTAACTCTTCCCCACATGTTGTTTTGTCAGGATGAGTCCGGTTTTCACATGCAAAGTGAATCAGATCCACCATACTCAGTTTTGCAATACGTTTTTGCAAGAGATCCCATTTTTAGCTAAGTCACAGCTGAGCTTTCCTTTCAGCTAATTAGTACTTGTTCTCAAATTGGGCAGTTCTAACCCAAACTAGGAGATGAGATGCAATTTACTTCCTCTCTGCTCTCCTAAAATTAACTAAGCTGTAAAACGTGTGCGTTTCCCCCGTTTCTCCCTTTGTTGGCCTCAGGGTTTGGTTCCTTCATAAAGAATTCAGCAGAGCTCAGAATGGGCTGACAGATCTTGCTGTTCTGATGTGAACAGTAATAGAGTGCTTCCTTTCAAAAGTCTCAGCTCTTTGGTTGCCAAGCAACCATTAATTTATTATAACTAGCTAATATTAAAAATTATATGGGATGATTAAATAGAACAGTATGCTTTTCCTGTTCCTGAATGTACATAGCAGAGTGAGTAGGGTTGGTCTTGCAGTATCAAAAACAAACGACAAAGATCGCTTCTTGAGATTAAGAGAAGAGAGACTTTGCCTGCTCCCTGTATGAGCCCAGAGAGAGTGGTGTGCGGGGCGATACGATCTGATTGTCCACAAAGCTGGAGGAAGCCTGGGCACTGGAAGATCCTTGTCCCTGAGGGAGAATGACATGAACTAGGAACAAGACACAAGGCTCCCATGAAGGGCCCTGGCAACACTTCCATTAACTTGATGAGGCTGGGCCTTTTAATCCAGGCTTTTTAATGGAAGGGCGTTACGTACCCAGTTTATTCAATGAGCTAATAAATTTAATGGAATAGAATTAGGGAATGGCTCTCTTTTTCTGTTAACCTTTGCTTCCAACATGCTCCATCAGACATTTAGGGCAGATCCTGTCATTTCCCAGTCAAACACAGTTTACAAACACAGCTTCGAACCCAGGTGTTAAACTGTACGTACCAGTCTATGTTAGAACCTCCATGTCACATCTCATTTAAAGGGTTTCTTCTTTCCTGGGCATGTCTGACCTGCAACTTGGAGCCTTGCAGGTGA
>NW_006434839.1:556422-572590 GCF_000325575.1 Pteropus alecto
GCCCTGAGTCTTCTGGTGTCAGGACAGGGAAGAGGAGGTGAGAGGAAAGGGGGCCGACGTCTTTTTACTCGTCTGGAACTCTTTATCTTTTCCTATCGATGCCCTTTGTGGGACAGTAGCTCAAATAATCTCTTTCTCATTGGGCCTATTTGTGGATTCTTCAGATATCCTGAAAGGACATCTACATTTCATATGGTCTAGTGATCATCCTCCAGTTCCTACGCTGCTTATTCAATTTATAGCCTCTTGAAGCGCTGGGATCTCATCATCCAAGGTGGTCCGAGAGGGCTTTCAAGACGGCTCACAGCTCTAGTAACGGTAGTCTTTTGTCTTTACAGACCGGGCGGATGGTGAAATGAAGGTCAATGGACTATCATTCTCTTTTTCTTTAATTTAAATTTATTGAGGTGACATTGGTTAATAAAATTATATGTTTCAAGTGTGCAATTCTATAATAATACATCATCTGTATATTGCATTGTGTGTTCACTACCCAAAGTCAAATCTCCTTCCATGAAATATCGTTCCATTTTTTAATAAGTCTTTCAGAGTTGTGTTCTTTAGAATTTGTGTTACTTAACACCTATTTCCTGAGCTCTGTCCTTTGAAATTCTATGACGACGAAAATGTCCATTTCAATATGTCATTATCCAGGCAATCGGAAAATGTGCAACTTTTCCACAATAAAACAAAGCCTTGGGAGGATAAGATAGCTGCCCACCTCGTGATCAACCTGATTTTGGCTTTGGTTTTCTTAGGTTGAAAGCTAGATGGGAAGTTCAGAGCTGGCACAAGGTCAGGGATCATATCAGGAGAATGAAGATGTTGAGAGGAGGGCTGTGCTGAGAAGCAGGGCACGTGTGGCCGGCCGAAGATGAAAACTAGAAAGCCTGGAAAGGGGTCTGCACCCCTGCTCTTATTCAAAGCGATCCCACTCTGTGCCAGACTGGGTCCTCCAAGAAGCAGACACCCAGCAGGATCAGAAGTTCAAGAAATTTCTCAAGGAAAATGCCTACGAGGGAGAAAGAGGAGGAATCCTGGGGTCAGGCTGTCAGGGAGAGCTGTCAGATTGCCACCCTGAGAGAGGGCAGGTGGGAAGCTGGGGCGAAAGAGTCTGGCGCTGCAGCTCAGTCCTAGTGAAGTTCAACAAGGCCATCGAGTTGCTCCTGAGCCTACGTCGCCATCTGAGCTGCCCCACATCTCCTGGGAACAGACCTCTCTCGGTGCCCGTGCCACTCACAGTCATCAGCTGGGAGCAACCTGTGGAAGCATGTCCCCAGTGAAGCCACACATAGGGTTTCAGAGCACAGCGGCCAGGCTGCCCCTCAATTGCACTGGGCCGCTGGAGCTGTGAGAGATATCTTTGCATGATCACTGCACACCCTAAACAATGAATGAGAATGAATGAGTAAACGTTCCTCATTCTTGCTTAACCGTTAAGTGACCATCCAATCTTAGCTTCCCCTCCTGGCCGAGTTTCCTGATATAGAAGTACACTCCCACTGTTATGACTCCCATACTTCTAATTCATCTCTTCACCCTCAGCCAGAGGACTTCTCCCTGCCATTGCCCACAGAAACTGCTCCAGCCAAGGCAGCCATTGACTTCCCAGTTGCCCTGTTCCAAAGAGTGCGTGAGTTTGGAGCTCAGAAATAAAGTCGGTCAGGATAAAAGTCATGGATACAACGATGTGGGAACAGCCAAAACTCTGAAGGAGAAAGAGGTGGTGGGGAGGGGAATAAATATTTGGAAATTTTATTAAAAAAAAGAAGAAAAGAAAGAGGCAGAGAGGATAAAGAAAAGTGTGGAATTAAAAAAATAACTTTCAAGATATTGAAAAATCTTTTCAGGCAGGCAGCCCGGGAAAATCCAAGGACTCGGAAAAAATAATCAGATCTGCCATCTTCCGGCTGATTTCAGATTTGCCAGAAGGGGTCAGCAAAGATGTCAGCATCAGTCCTCGCCCTGTCTAGAGGCCAAGTGGTTGGTTAGGAGATGACTTTTTGCCTCTGCCGCGAGCTGACATAGCACTTCCATTTTCCAGCCTCCTGTCTTTCTCAGGCCCTCTTCCCAGAGTTCCTCAGCTGCCTGTGCTCCTGGGGCCTGCGCTTCACCAGGAGCACAGAGTCTGTGTCTCACGAAATGACAGACCTTCGATTTAAATTTATATACTTCTGCTCTAAGTCTGAGTAAATTCATTAAAACTTCTGGCAGACGAGAAAAAAAAATTCAGATATAAAATATTAGAAAGGAGGAGAAGACAAAATTAAACTTGCTTTCAAATAATTTGATTATATACCTGGAAAACTCAGAAAAATAAAAAACAGTGCTATGAGTAATGTGCCTGGGGACAAAATTTATATTCAGAAATCAAAAGCTTTCACGTATACAAAAAAAAAAAAAAAAATCCATAGAAAGAATAATGAAAGGACAGGATCCTGTTTACAAAAGCAACAACAAAGAAGTAAAACATTGCTAGGGATAAACTTAAGAAGTAATATTCAAGATTTACATTTTAAAAACTTCAGAATGCTTCGGAGAAACACAAAAGAAATCACGAACAAATGGAAAGGTGAACTCGACAATACAGATATCAATTCTCCCGTAAGTTTATCCATTTAAAATTATACAATCCCAATTAGAAATATCAACAGCTTTTCTTTTAAGCTAGACCAACTGGTTGAAATTTTTACATGAAAATATAAGCAAAAATAACCAAAAATATCTGAAATAAGAGTAATGAGAACTATACTTTAATAAAAATTTCGTAAAAAAATATGCCAACTGTATTTTAATTTTAAAAAAGTTGTCATAAAAAAAGAGTAAAGAGGAAGAACTATACCTATTATAGCTGGAAAAAAAATAGATTATTCCATAAATGGTGAAACGACTTGCCTTTATTATCCCAGGATAAATTTCAAATGAGTGAAAGATTTAAATGTAAAAAACACACAATAAATTTAATGTAAGAAATAAAAGGATGCATATAGGAATGGATAGGATCTTTCTAAGTATAACATAAACATAAAAGTCAAAAAGTGATAAATCTGACTTTATTAAGATTTTTTTAAAAAATCAGTATGGTTAATACCACCCAAGACAAAGTAAATAGACAAAAGGCAAACTGAGAAACATATCTGCAACCCATATCCTAAAAGGTTAATTTGACCAATGTATAAAGAGCTCCTGCAAATCAATAAGAAAAAGGATAATAACCTGGTAGAAAAGATGGGCAAAAGATAAGACTATATGAAAATATCCTCATCTTCACTCACAAGGAGACCAATGCAAATTGAAACTACATCGTGATACCATTCTACTTATTAAATTGACAAATATAAGTAAGTTCATAACACACTGAGAAAATAGGTAGCATAAAATGAAATAGCCTGCATAAAGGACAATTTCATAGCATCTTTCAGAGTTACAAATGCTTATACACTTTGACTCTTCTAAGGAATTGTCATTCAGATATCCTGGCATAGGGACGCGATGTATGTATTTGGTTAATAAATGCATCACTGGCTGTAAAAGCAACAGATTGAAAACAACTTAAATATTGATCAGTAGGGAAACAGCTAAAATAAACAATTTCACATCCATATGGTAAAATAATCTGGAGCCACTGAAGAAGGAAAAGGAAAAAGAGGGACCCCTTATGTATGGATATGTAGTCATCTGAAAGATATTTTGCCAGACGGAGGACATGAACTGCCAATTGTGCAAAAAAAAAAAAAGTTTGTGTGCATTTGCTTATATGCTTAAGATACCTCTATAAACATACACCGGGACACTGATAATATTGGTTTCCTATGGTGGAGGGTGGAAGGGAATCAGATATTGGGGGATAGATGGGGAGAAAAATGTTTCAACGCATTCTTTGAATTTTAAACCACGTGAACATATTATGCTTTGACACTAATATTTGAGTATGGCTGTATCTTCCCCTGATATTTTGTATTTGGGAAAATCTATAATCCTAATTCCCTAGGTGTGCTAGTTAATATTCTGAGTAAGATCTTATTCATCTAAAATTCAACTACAGAACCTCCGCCCCACCCAACACATACACCTTTCCAGAAACTGGCTAAGTTAAGGAAATGGCATAAAAGATATCTAAAGTCCATGTATAAAATAAAACGTAGGCACTTCACTTCAGGAAGTCTGTTAGACTTCCTTTGATCTGTTTATTTTATTTGTGTATTGGAGACAGTTATATCAAGCTTGATAAAATGGTTTACTCGTAGAAAGTAGAAAGGAAGGGGCAGGGTGACTGAAAGCGCCGAGCAAGCAGTGTGTTAGCTCACGTGCAGCGTGCAGATTTCCGTAGCACAGGAGCAAACCTCGGAGACCACATCTGTATGACTGGTCTTCAGCGGCCAGATAGGATCTGCCGAGGCTGGTGTTCATCCCTCATGATTAAATGGAATAGAAAAACGTTCGATGATAAAAAGTATAAAACTTAGGCTCTCTGGAAAATAGAACAATATATTTCAGATAGGTGATGTTTTGTAGTATATATTTTTTAAATGCTTAACTGGAGACATCATCAAAAATGGCAGAACAACTGGTCAGAGATTCTTTTTTCTAAGGAACACGATAAAATTTCACTCAACAAAGAAAAACACTCAACAAATAAAAATACCAGTATCTAAACCTGACAATCGATATGCAAAAATGAGGCAAGAAAGACATTCTAGCACAATAAAGCAATTTTATACTACATAAGAGCCCGGAAGAAATTTCTGACTTTTCTGTAATGGAATGACTCCAAAACTCATGATCAAAATCTAAAGAATGAAAAACATCTATTAGCAAAGAAATGAGGAATTCTAACAGCCATAATCTAAGACAGATTAGAATAAAAGAGACAGTAATGTCACGATCATAATAGAGCAATGAAGAGCACTGCTGGACCCAGCCATCCATTGGCAGGGATCGTTCTTCTAGATACACTTACACGAGGGTGTAGATATGTACACACAGGGATACGTTTACCCTGGTTGGAAACAGACATACCTTTGCTTTGAAATAATGAAACTGGAAGCAATTTATATGCCCACTCAAAAAGTAAATTAATATCATATCTAATATCATATCTACATAAATAAATTATATCATATCTATACAGTGGAATATTATGCAGTTATTAAATAGGTGGAGGGAATACTACATATACTGATGTATCAAACTGAGTACTTTAAAATAATAAAAAAGCAAGTATTTTTTTTTTTACTCGGAGAGCAAAACTCTCCAAGGTTTGCTCCTGCACTATGTAAAAAAGCAGTATTTTTAAGTCCTTAAGGAAAACTATTCCCCCAAAGATCATCTTTCTGGCCGAGTGATCAACCATTCGGAAAAAAAAAAAAAAATAGAATGATTTTTCACAGGTTCAAAAGCTAGAGGTTTTCTGACCACATATCTCATCTGTAAATAACATTTAAAAGTTATTTTTAGCAGCTTACTATGTTGAAAAATCATGTTGAAAAGATTTAATTCAAAACTCTGAGAGCAGTTACTAGGTGGATGTCATTATAAGAATAATGCTGAACTCAAAACCATATATGAGATCGGAAACGAGAACGGAAGAAACACACATTTAGACAAGAAACAATTAGTGCAAAACTTCATGTCAGAGAAACGAGTCCAAAATTTCTATTTTCAGTGCTTAATATAAATAGAGATCAGAATGTTTTTGTTAGTTAACCTTGTAGAATTCAGTTAAATAAAACTATCTTCAACTCATTTTAGAAAATAGTACATGTAAATGCAGCCTATGTATAAAAAGGCATAATTCTTAAAGCAAAACAGAATCAGAAGTATAAGAGGAAGAACAATTCAGTGGAGTGGATTCCAGCCATAACTATTTCTCAAAAGATAAAATTCACCTCTTAAAAAAAAAGTCTCATTCTATATTTAAAAACAAAGCCAATGTATAAAGGTTAAAAATAGTAGACGAACTAAGACACTACTATAATATTATGGAGAAAGTATAAATGATATTCACTATGGTAGATGTCAGTGCATAAATTATTAATCGCAATAGTCACTATAAAAGATAATGAAAAGGCACAATAAAAAGAGAATATTTTAACAGTTTTATATTCGACCAAATAATATAGCACTAAAACTTATCAATGAAAACATGTTTAAATGGAATAGAGTGTGGCAGCCATCAGCAGTCTCCGTGCAGATCTCCGAGTGCATGGCCGCCCTAAGGAGAGCTCCCGCTGCCGGCCTGTGCAGCCCATTGCATGAGAGGCTGTGCCACCCACAGCCTGCTTCCGTGGGATCTGAGGGTCACCCATTCCTGGAGACAAGGGATTCCTCTGACCGAAACGTCAGCTTGAGGGCTCCCTCTTTCCTGCCCTCCAGGTCAGACTGGCTTTGTGCTTGACGACTCTCCCAGGCTGCTCTGGCTCCCTCCCCATATTCTCTCCCAGGCATTTCCCTAATAAACAGTTGCACAGTTAATCTGGTCTTGGCATCTGGTCCTCCGACGACTCAGAGCATCCCGGAGAGAGCGACAAGTGATGCATTTGTGGTGAGAGCTGCTCGGTATCAGAACGCGAGCTACCTCGGCAGGTTCAGGCAGCGGGCGTGCTAGAACCCTACCGTGTCAAATGTGGCAGGACAAGGAGGTCAGAGTTAGCCTGAACAACATGGTGACTTCCCCAGGTAGGTAGATCCCAGGGGCAAACATGGACTTCTTTTGGCAGAATTCAGCACTTTGAAAAGGTCCCAAATTGGGCCTCAAATGCAAGAAGCATTAGCATCAGGCAGTATCTGGGGATACATAACTGTCGTTGGCTCATCTATTCATCTAGTGCTGAGGTTTCAGCGGGGAGAATCAAGCCTCCCAGGAACAGTGATGGTTGGGGTGAAGCTGAGACCCAGGCCTAGTGGAGATTACAACCAGAAAGGACACAAAAGGTCTATGGCATCAGTCAGCGTAGAGGTCACGGTAGGAAAGTGATGACCCAAGAGGCTCACTCAGCCGCCACAAATAATCTTTAAGGAGCAACATCACTCATCGCAAACTCTTCATATTCATAGTATTAAGACTGTAGTATAATTCTTGTTGGCCAGGATTACCTCCAAAAGAGTGGTGATTCTTTGGGGTTTTTATCAACAAGATAAAACTAATGAAAATATCAAAGACTTGGACAATTCAATTTTTTAGGCAATTTTAACACATTGTAAAATTAGACAGGAAAATTTCCTGATAGCAGGAATTCCTTCGTTTACAAATTCCTTCATTTTTAGGGATATTAAAATATGTTTTTATTAGTAAAAATTGGCTTAGGAAAGAAATTAAGAATTTAATACAAATCTGTTTTAAAGCTCTGCGTATCAAAATGTGTTGGGATATGGCCAAAACAGTGTTTAGAAGAAAATGTACTCACAGGTCTTTAATAAGAAGAAATTTAAAAAAGGGATATTAATGAAAAAGCAATTATACTGTAAATTTCTAGAATAGAACAAAGTATTAGTCTAAAGCAAAATAGGAAAATAATATAAAAGCATACGTTAATAACATGGAAAATAAGTGGTAGAAATTATACATAAAATCAAGAGCTGGTTATTTGAAGAGAAGAAAATTGATAAATACAGGTAAAAAGACATGTAATAATGCATAAAGAGATGTGTGGGTGCATCTCCCATTATAACTCTTTTAATTGGTGGATTAGATTCATCCCTAGGTGATCTCCTCTGGTCCCTTGACTTTAAAGATGATAGACTTAAATTCAAACTTCCAATTTGTTATCTGTATTCTTGACCTTTCCCTTGAGCTCTAGATGTTTATATTTAATTTCCTACTCAACATCTCTACCTCACTGTCCAGTAAGCATCCTATAAACACCTCAATCAGAGCCCTCTCTCTACCTGTACCCACTCACAGCCCGTTCCCCCTCAGCGTTCTTTCCCTTAGGAAATGGTACCACAATTCCTCCAGCACTTCCAGTCTCAAACCCAGACACCCTGCTTGATATCCCTCTCCCTCATCCGCTCTCACACAGAATACATCAGCTAGTCCTATTGGCACTATGTAGAACTTATCTACATTTCAGCTGCTTCTTACCACCTCCGCTGCCATCACTTTAAATATCTTCCTCTTCTCTTGCCTGGATTTCGCGATGATTCTTATGGCCTCCTAACCAGCCTTTCTACTTCTACTCATTACCCCCTCCCCCAGGACACTGGGTGACCCCTCAGAAACTGTCCAGTGACTTCCCACCACCCATAAAGGAAAGCGCAAAGCCTTCCCTCGGATCACATGGCTAACTCCTTTGCTCCTGCCCGAATGCCAGATTGCATGATCAGAAATGGGGGTTCATTACCATCACCCTCATCTCTCTCCCTGTTCCTACTTTATTTCTCCTCACGGCAGTTTTCGCTGCTTCAGATTAGAGTATTTATTTGTATGCTTCTTTATCGTCCACCCATCTCTCCCTTCTGGGTGCTCTTGTCCTGTCGTACCCCTAAGCACCCCTATGCACCCCTATTTCCTATTGCCTTTTTGAAAAATCTACTTCGAAACAGCAATTCCCAAAAATACCTAGGCAGGAAGGTGGACTGGAGGCCTGGAAAAGGTAATGAATTGTCTGAGGCTATGGGAGGCCCCCATACGTCATGGTCAGAGGCAGTGACAACGAGCACAATCGTTTCAATATATGCTAGGGTTTCAAGTTCTCACACAGAACTGGGAAGCTCTGACCTCTGTGGAGAACAGTAATACTAATGACCACCTGCTAGCGATATAGACAAGGACTTGAAGTGCTACCCACCACCCATAAATAAGAGAATGGGCACTGAAGAGCACTTTACTTGGACAATCTTTCTAGTTCTAGGGCAGAGCTAGAATGGACTCTTTATTTCTTACAGTGAATCTCAAAGTATTAACAGAGCATGCCAGCTCTAATCCACCTCTAGTCATAGGGGAGAAACTTAAATCAAAGAAAAGATTAAAGAGTTATTTTATGGCTTCTTACTAGTCCAGGTGCGGTGTACGTGGAAGCGTTGAGAGAGAAGTCGGTGGGGAGGGGGGTGTCTTGACAGTCCGCGAGCCCTCAGGGGAGTTGGCTGTAGTCACGGTTAGTCAGTGGAAGCAGCACTTTTAAGTGGGTTTTATAAGTTCAGGAGTAGTAGCCCAGACAGGGCTGCATGTCCTGAAGCTTCGGACTCTCACGGACAGAGAGACCCTGGATCATCTCTTCTGGAGAACCACAGGTGCGGTTCTGACCCTTATCAAGAGTGGTTAAGCATTCCAAGCTCAAGAAACCCACCAGTCTTTTAAATATAGATAGTACAAATCCAATAACAACACTCTTACATTTCAAACATAGCATTGGCACCCAAACCCAAACTGCTGTACTAAAATCAAGTTACATCCGCCAGTTCTATATTTACAGACCACAGGCTTTAGAAAATTTAGAGGACAATCTGGAAAGCAAAGTAAGAAAATTTCATTCCAAAATAGGATTTTCTTGGGAGAATCCAGGTTCCCAAAAGAGAATTGCCCTGGAGACCCCTTACCATGACAGCCACACAAGCAGATCCAGAGCAGGGACAGAGGCAAAATACACACATTTTCTTGTCATATGACAAATCTAGAAATCTTATTTTATTCAATTAAGAAGTGGAAACAACCTGGGACTACCGTTAGGAGAATCTGGGGTTAGGTAGATTTGTCATCTTTCTAGCCTCTTCTGAGAAATGTCTCCGTGTCTACTTGATAATTGGATTCTTTGTTTAATGCTGACTTTTGAGGTTTTCTTAAGTACGTATTTGAGATGCTAGTTCTTTGTTGGATATGCGGTTTGCAAGCATTTTTCCCAGTCTGTAGTCTCTCTTTTCATCCTCGTTGCACAGTACAAAATTTTTAATTTTGATGAAGTCTAATTTATTCATTCTCCCTTTTACGGACTGCGCTTTTGGTCTGCAGGCCTAAGAACCAGGAGCACCGACGTCCAAGGGCAGGAGAGGATGGATGTCCCGCTCAAGCAAAGACAGCGGATTTGCCTTTCCTCCACCTTCATGCCGTCGGGCACACAGAAGGTTGGATGACGGCCACACATACCGGTGAGGCTGATTTCTTTTTTTTTAACTCCAGCTTTATTGAGATATAACATTGTCTAAGTTTAAGGTATTCAATGTGATTATTTGAATCCCATATATAAAAGCAAAATGATTACTTCAGTAAGTTTGGTTAATACACCCATTACCTCATTTATCTAGTATTTTTTTTTTGTAGTGAGAATGTTTCAGATTTACCCTCAAAGCAACTTTCAAGTACAATATGGTATTGTGAACTGTAGTCACTATGCTCTTTATTAGATCCCCCAGATTTATTCAGCTTATAACTGGAAGTGTGTGGCCTTTGACCAACATCTTCCCCATTTCTCCCACCCCCATCCCTGGCAAACCACCATGCTATTCTGTTTCTGTGAGTTCAGTTTTTATAAGAATCTACGTATAGTGATATCATACAGTGTTTGTATTTTTCTGTATGACTTATTTTACATAGCGTAATACCTTCATGAGTAATATTATGTATATATCACATTTTCTTTATCCATTTATCCACTGTTTCCAAACTTGGCTATTGTGAATAACGCCACAATGAACATGGGTGCAGATATCACTTCGAAATCCTGATTTCATTTCCTTCGTATAAATATCCAGAAGTGAGGTGGGATTGCTGGGTCATATGGTAGTTCTATTTTTAATTTTTTTTTGAGGAACCTCCATGCTGTTTTCCATAGTGACTGTACCACTTTACATTCCCACCAGCAGTGTATGAGGGTTTTCCTTTTCTGCACATCCTCACCAGCAGTTACCTCTTGTCTTTGATAGCAGCCCTTCTAACAGGTGTGAGGTGATATCTCATTGTGGTTTTGATTTGCATTTCCCTGATGATTAGTGATGTAGAGCATGTTTTCATGTAACTGTTGCCCTTTTGTATGTCTTTGGAAAAAAATGTCTATTCAGTTCCTCTGCCCATTTTTTAATCAAATTATTTTATCTATCTATCTATCTTGTTAAGTTATATGAGTTCCTTACATATTTTGGATTTAACTCCATATTGACACCAGGGACTAGTGCTCCAATGAGAATGATGATCTGAGGTGGAGCTGAGGTGGTGGTGCTGGTGCTGGGGAGTGGCTGCAAATACAGATAAAGCTTCACTCACTTCCGCCACTCACCTCTTGCTGTGCAGCCCGGGTCCCTAACAGGCAACGGACTGGTACCAGTCTGCAGCCCCAGGGTTTGGGGACCCCTGTCAAATTTATCATATTTTTGCTTTTTTTGCCTTTGCTTTTGGTGTCATATCCAAGAAATCACTGCCAATATCCATGTCAGGAAGCTTTTCCCCTATGTTTTCTTCTGAGGGTTCCACAGTTTCAGGTCTTACATTTAAGTTTTTAATCCATTTTGAGTTGATTTTTGTGCATGGTGCAAGATAGAGGTACAATTTTATTCTTTTGCATGTGGATATCCAATTCTCCAACACCATTTGTTGAAGAGACTATTCTTTTCCCATTGTGTATTCTTGGCCCCCTTATTTATGACGGTTGACTATATATATGTTTGTTTGTTTCTGGGCTCTCTGTTCTGTTCCATTGGTCTCTGTGTCTGTCTTTATGCCAGTACCATGCTGTTTAGTTTTCTTTAAAGGCTTTTTTATTTTTAGAGTAGTTTTAGGTTTACAGCAAAATTAAGATGATGGTACAGAGATTTCTCATACTTTCCACTCCTACACATGCATATGTAGCCTTCTGTACTTTCAACATCCGCCACCAGAATGGTACATTTGTTACAATAGATGAACCTACACTGACACATCATAATCTCCCAAAGTAGTAGTTTACATTAGGATTCACTCTTGTTGTTCTACATTCTGTGGGCTTGGACAAATGTATAATGACATGTATCCATCATATTCGCATCCTACAGTTTCGCTGCCCTAAAATTCCTCTGTGCTTCACTCATTAATCCCTCTCTCCCCTCCCCCACAACCCCTGGCAACCACTGATCTTTTTACTATCTCCAGAGTTTTGCTTTTTCCAGAATGTCATGTTAATGGAATCATACAGAAAGTAGTCTTTACAGATTGGCTTCTTGTACTTAGTAATATTCATTTAAGGTTCCTCATGTCTTTCCATGGCTTGATAGCTCACTTTTTTATGGCACTGGATAATGTCCCGTTGTCTGGATGTGCCACGGTTTATCCATTCTCCTACTGAAGGACATCTGGGTTGCTTCTATGTTTTGGCCATTGTGAATAAAGCTGTTATAAACATCTGTGTACAGGTTTTTGTGTGGACATAAGTTTTCAACTCCTTTGGGTAAATACTAAGGTGTATGATTACTGGGTCATATAGTAAGAATATGTTTAACGTTGTTAGAAACTACCAAACTGTTTTCCAAGGTGGCTGCACCGTGTTGCATTCCCCTCAGTAGTGAGTGAGAGAGTTTCTGTCACTTCACGTCCTCACCTGCATTTGGTGTGGTCAGTGTTCTGGATTTTGGCCATTCTAATAGGTGTGTAGTGGTGTCTCACTGTTTTAATTTGCATTGTCCTAATGACATATGATGTGGAGCATCTTTTCCTATGCTTATTTGCCATCTGTATAATCTTCCTTGGTATGATATCTGTTAAGATTTTTGAGCCATTTTTTAATTGGGTTGTTTGTTTTCTTGTTGCTGAGTTTTAAAGAGTTTTTGTGTATTTTGGATAACAGTCTTTTATCAGATGTGTCTTTTGCAAATATTTTCTCTCAGTCTCTGGCTTTTCTTCTCATTCTCTTGACATTGTATTTCACAGAGTAGATGTTTTAGTTTTAATGAAGTCCAGATTATCTATTATTTCTTTCATACATTGTGTCGTTGGTGTTTTATCTAAAAAGTCATCAACATACTCAAGGTCCTCTAGGTTTTCTCCTATGTTACCTTCTAGGAGTTTTACAGCTTTGAGTTTTGTATTTACATCTGTAATCCATTTTGGGTTAACTTTTGTGAAGGGTATAAAGGTCTGTATCTAGATTCTTTTCTTTTTTTCTTTTTCTTTTTTTTCATATGAATGTCTAGTGGTTCCAGCATCGTTTGTTGATGAAACTATCTTTGCTCCATTATACTGCCGTGGCTTTTTTCGTCAAAGATCAGTTGACTGTATTTATGGGAGTCTATTTCTGGCCTCTCTGTTCTTGTCCATGGATCTCTTCATCTCTTCCTTAATCAGCACCACACGGTATTGATTCATGTAGCATTAGAGTCAGTTGAATAATGTCAATCCTCCTGGTCTTGTTCTCCTTCAATATGGTATTGGCTCTTCTCGATCTTTTGCTTCTCCACATCAACTTTAAAATCGGATTGTCAGTATGCATAAAATATAACTTGCTGGGGTTCTGATTAGAATTGCATTAAATCTATAGAGCAGTTGGAAAAAACCGACATCTTGACAATATTGAGTTTTCCTATCCATTATTTCATTCATCAGAGTTTTGCGGTTTTCTCCATATAGGTCTTATACATATTCTGATAGATATACCTAAATGTCTAATTTTTTGGTTGCTAGTGTAAATGTTATTGTATTTTTAATTCCAAATTTTACTTGTTCATTGATGGAGTACCTACTGTTTTGTTTACTGTAGCTTTGTAATGATTTTTGAAATCAGGAAGTATGAGGCCTATAGTTTCGTTATTCTTTCTCAAGATTTATTTGGATATTCTGGGTCTTTTGTCATTCCATATGAATTTTAGGATTATTTTATCTATAAAAAATGCCGTTGGCGTTTTGATAGAGATTGTATTGAATCAGTAGATTCCAGCCTATCATGAGACTATCTATGTCCATTCTGAGGATACTGTTTCTAGGTGATGGAAAACATCTTATTCTCAAGATATTGATGAGTTCCATATAAGAGAAGATAAGTGCGCTCTTCCTAGCTTTTAGGCACCCTGAATCATCTGGGCCTTGAAGCCGCAGTGCATGTGCCCAGAGCTTTATAAATGAGCCAAATACTCTTATAGTCATTTGTCTGTTTGCAGATCAATTACTTGATTTCTTTTGCCATACTCTGTGTCGTAAGGAACTAGTTTTTCAAGGCCCCTTCCCTTCTGACTTGTATGAAGATTCAGCCAAAGGGAAGAGGGCAGAAATGGAAGGGAAGCCGGGGTGTTTCTCCTTCTGTCTCTGCTTCAAGTGGCACCTCCAGTGGCAGCTGTGCCTCTTCTGTGGCTGCAACTCCCACCGGACAGCTCTTCCTCCTGCCGCCCCGGTTTGCTGATCAGGCCCAGTGCGATTCCATCTTCTGCTGGGCGGCCCCAGCTCCGGGGCTCCAGCAACACCCGCTCCTCTCTGTCTGCAGCCTTAAGGGTTGTAGTTAGTAGCTTTTTGCTGCTGATGATTTGGGGATTGCCTCATTGTCCCCCCACCCATATGGCTTCTCAATTCTTCTATCTGTATATCCAATTACATGTATTAAACGTCCTCTGTTAGAAATACCTAGAGTCGTTTCTATCTTCCTGGGAGAACTCTAATTGTTAAACACTCTCTCAAAAATAATGCCAAGTTGGACAGTTCGAACAAGGATATCCAGGTCTCTGGGTGAACGAGCAAGCATTATAGAACAACATAGCAGTGTGAGATCTACTTCTTTTCACATCATGCTAGTTATTAGGTATAGGGTTGCCATATGTCGCAACGTATAGAAAGTTGTTCACATCCTGGTCCATGTAATTGGCAATCCCTAGCGTTGTGCAGCTCGCAACGCAGTCATCTGTATCTAACAACCCTGGGCGAGTACATGTTAACCTCATTTTTTTTTGGACAATGATATCTCTTCATTTAGTAAGGCTGGAATCAACTCTGAAAGACAGAAAAACAAAAAAACCCAAAAATCAAAAATTAATGTAGCCTAAAGAAAACAGTAATTTTCTCATAGAAAAGAAATCTGTAGGGATGCAGTTCAGAGCTGGCATGGCCGCTCGTGTCCATAAAGTCCACAGCCACACAGACCCTGGATTCCTTCCAGATCACCAGTTTGCCATCCCTCCAGTGCGAACCTCATCCTTATCAACCAGGAAGCGCACACCTTCCGGGCAGCAGAGTGGAGCAAGGGATAAGAAAAATGGAGAGGCAGTGGGAAAATGCCAACTATCTCCTGAGAGATTCCAAGTAGCTACTACCTGACACCTCTACTTCTATCGCTTTTGCTAGAACTTTCAGGAGTGGGGATGGTAAGCTTGGGTCGTTCTGTCTGTGGTCTATAGTTGTCTTCAAGGGGGAGAGAGAAGCAGTTCCCATAAGTTGATGTTGACGTTTTGGCCTTAAACGTATAGAAACTTCTAAGGCCCCAGAGAAGGAAAAAATGGAGACTAAATCAAAAGCTTAGAATCAGAGGCTTTGAGTACTAGATTTTACAGATATGAACACTTAGATTAAAAAAAAAAAATCACACAGCTAGTTTATTCAGGTCGTGAGATTGAAAACCATTTTTTCTGATTCCTAGTTCAGTGATCTCTTCATGACAGGTTGCCTCGCAGGAAGGTCGTCCTTCTCCCTGAGGCCTGTCGAATGAACATAGCTGCAAATCCTTGGCGGTTCCACTCCTCAAGTGGTGGAGTTTATTTTTCTATTCCTTGAATCTGGGCTGGCCGCGAGACTCGCCCTGACCAGCAGAATATAGCAGAAGTGTTGTACATATCTCAAGCCCACATCTTTAGAGCCTTGTATCTTCCACTCTTGCTCTCTTGGAATGAAGTTGCCATGGGAACAAGCCTGAGCTAGCCTCTGGAGGGGCCCCCATGGAGGAGATCTGAGGCACCTTGGCCCACAGTTCCAGCCAGCCACCAAACAGGCGAGACCACGCTGGAGGAGGCAGCCCTGAGTTGGCATGCCATTTGAAACCAAGCACGTCATTGAGCCCAGTTGACACTGAAGGTGTGTTTAATTTGTCCAGCCATAGAATGGAGAGCCAAAAAATTATTTTTTAAGACACTAAATTTGGGGGTTGTTTATTATGGAGCAATCAATGACTGGTAGGTACACTTCCAAACAAGTCAATTATATTTCTTGTGTTTTTTAAAGCTCCACAGAGGAAGACACACAACTTGTCCCATTCTTTGTTTCTTGTTGTTCCGAGTGGGAAAATCATGGTTCACC
>NW_006434839.1:572653-594345 GCF_000325575.1 Pteropus alecto
AACATTTGTATTAATAAGCTAGATTTAATTGAAATCATGTTTAAGTATTATCCTTTCATTTTTCATATGATGAAACAGGTGAAGTTCCTTGTCCCTGGTCATAAAGGTTTAATAATGGAGCTAGACTCAGCAAGGTGCAGATTTGTCTTTATTCTTTCTTACAACCATCCCTGCAAAACCTGCTCTATCAGCTTGTTCACCATCTCTGAGTGAGATCTTGGGCGAGTCTATCCACGAGCATTTCCAGTTACTTTAGATAAAAACAGGTCCTCCAGTCAGTCGCACGTGGTAGAAGGGCAGTCTACCACCAACGCTTTGGGTCATTGACTTGTTCAAGATTTCTTTTCTTCCTCAGTTTGCGTTTGTCTCATGCAGGTCATGGTCAGAATCTTCTCTCTTTCTTTACTCATCTGCTTTCTAACTTACAACTGGCTATTTCTTCACCTGGCTTACCATTTTGAATTTTGCCTTAGTTTTTTCTTCCGAGGGTGTGTGTTCAGCCTTTTCCTTCTGGGTCACCTCTCTCTGGCAGGAAGCCCTGCAGCATGTATGTTTCAAGTCGGCTCATGGTAGCTCCCTCCACAGGATCCATAGACTACAGGAAATGCATGGAAGGGGCACACCTATCGTGGTGCATCTTGAGCCCAATGCTGCACTACCTCCGGGCAGGCGCCAAGCCGGAGTCTCTTGTCTTTATAATTTTCAGACATAAGTCATGTACTACTTCCTGATACGTAGGCTTCCCAAATTATTCTCCTCGCTTGGCTCAAAGTGAGTAGTAAATGCAGTTCACAGTGCGAGAAAGGAAACCACAGTACCCCTAAACTCTCTTTAAAGGAGTTCCTGTTCTCCACGTCTTCAACCTTTTTGCGAATTCTTAACCTTCTCTCGTATCCCACTGAGATGCGAAGCAAACCAAGAAAGTGGGAAAACCAGGTTCACAATCTCTTATCCTTTACTTCATGGATGATCCGATTCTATTGTGTTGCTCTTGGAATCTCTAGAACAGCATAAATAAACGCATGCAAGTGATGATACCTGTCATTTGTCGTTGGCCTACCATATGCAAGGTGATATAGGAAACATGCATTACCTTATTTAGTCCATACACTAATCTGTCAAAGAAGGTATGATTATTCGTTTTTACAGATGAAGAAATCGAGGGTACAAATTGATTAAGAGACTTTCCCAAGATCGTATGATTAGTAACTGGTAGAACCCAGATTCAAATCAAGTCCAGGCTGTCTAGATCTAAAATTCCCGCCTTACACTAGAGCACAGATTTCTATCTGTGAAATACACTGAGTGTCTTTACTAAGGTGAGGAGTGGTGGAATCAAGACCAACGCAGAGGGCTGGAGGAGGTTCGACCTCAGGGGAGATGTGGCCCATGAGATGTGAACACCCCTGACTGCCCTGCCGTTGCGAAGGGGACAGGGAGCAAAAGCCGAAACTGTCTTAACAGTCCCAGGAAAAGGCAGACATTTCAAAATAAAGGAGAGAGAAAATTACAACTAAGGAAGCAATATTTTCTAGATGAGGCTGTGTGTGTGCGTGTGTGTGTGTGTGTGTGTGTGTGTGTGTTTGAGTAGCAGTAAGGGAATTAAAGAATTGAATTTGGGTAGGGGGCGGCGGGAAGAGAAGAAGTAAAGAGAATGGCTTCCCAGGTAGGAGATATGACTCTGATTCTCAATTTCGATTTAGAGTAAGCTTGCCCTGTTGTGTGACAACACAGCCAATCAGTAACTGATAAATGCTAGCAGATACCCTAACTTAAGAATCAGGGCAATAGGCCAGCCAAAGGTATAAATCTTTGGACTCCTAAGAAACCGGATACAGTTAATAACCAACTATGCAAATTTCTCCAAGCTCTATTATTAGGTATCTTCTTCCTGGGCCTTGTTTTCTTGCCAACCCCTGGTATCTTCATTTTATATCTAGTTCTTGAACTCCATACATCTTGCCGATGACTTAGTATCTAAACTCAGCTCTGAGTTTTAAATTTTTCTGTTCATATACCAAAATGGTATCTACCTCCTGTAATCTCTGTTTATGGTCCACCTAGGGTATTAGCCAGCTAGTGCTGGAGATTGAGAATAAAGATCTATCATTATGGAGCTGGAAGATAGGCTCAGTTACCTGAGTCTACCAGGATTTAAAGACCCAAGGCATGAATTTAAGGAAAAACCCTTAGAGTGTATATAAGCCTAAATCCGTGTAAGCAGGCTCGGGTACCAACTCTGAAGGAGAAAGAAGAGGCCAGAGAGAGTGGGTAGAGCCAAGAGTCCGAGCATAACCAGAATGAAATTAAGTGGTCAAAGTCAATGTTAAAACGATTAGGGTTTTGGAACTATTTTTCTGCAAAAGTAGGGTGGCATTATGACCATTTACATGAGTGGAAATGCTGGTTTAAGGTTCATAGATAAGGGAATACCACATTGCCATGTAGCCCGAGATGCCCTTTAATGCCTGAGGGTACATGAAAGAAGGGCCACCGTTTATGTCACATAACTATTTGTGGGCGTTCCTCATGAAGAAGGCTGACCCGGTTGGGTTTCTGCCATTTCTTTCTTATGTCTACTTCTGCTGGTCTCATATAGGATGCCAGTATTTCTGCCACCACACAGGTGGACCAAACTCTCATTCTAGAGAGTGTATGAGGTTTTCAATAAAGTGGGTGTGACTGGTTTGGGTTTATTATTTAGCAACTAACTATTCACTACCCTTCCCCTCCCACTATGAGCAAACACTTCTTGTCCTTTGATGTTGAGCTTGGCCATGTGACTGACTTTGGCCAATGGAACATTACTAAACATGATAAAAATGAAAACTTGAGTCTTAAAAAATTGCTTTCACCATTTGGCTTGAATCTTGCTCTCAGGTGGCCCTTTATGGGAAAATGTGATTTTCTTAGCCTCTGCTCCTTCAGCCTGAGTCCCTGAACAAACACATATACAGCAGACCTGCATAAACCTATGCACTAGATTCAAGCCATCCAAATGCATCCTGAAGCACAAATGAACACAGTCTGTGTCAGCTGGACAGCAGCCAACAGACAGATCTTTGGACATGAGAATAAATACTTATTCTGTAACCACTGAGTTTTGAGCAGTTTATTATAAAGCATTCTTATGGCAGTGGTTGACTAAGACAGTAGGCTTAGCAAGACCTTATGCAAATTCCTTTTGAGGATACATACATCAAATTGACACCTGTGTCGATGGAAGTTTCCTGTGTCCAGAGTGTCGCCCTGGATGCCTGTTAGATTGGGAAGAAGGGAGTAGCAGCATGGAAAAAACATCACGAAAAATAAAGGGCAACAGTTCTTCTTCTGCGATGTGTCAACGTGAACACCTTTAAACTTCAGTCTTTGGGGCATTACCTTCAAGTTTTTGCCAATCCAATTATTATCCATTTAATATTTTTTGATGGCCTTACTAATTTCATTAAACAGAGATTACATATTCTCGTTTGCATCTTATATTTATAAAAGGTTTATGTGATAAAAAAAATATTAAACACAGTTCTTTTACTTACTAATTTTCTTTCAAAAACCATAATTCTTCCTGTGCAAAGGTGATCCCCAACTCTTAATATGGCTTCCTTTGAAAAAGCAATCGATATGTCCTCAGATCTGCCCTAGCGATCCATCTCTACCTGCTCTCGGCAAACTCCCCAGCATTACCGGGGACAGCAAGGCTCACTCTGGTCCATTCAGAACGGGGTTTGTTGCTCCTTAGCTGCCGTCGCTAAAATCAGTGATCCTAGGAGTGAATTGCCAGAGAGTGCCGCAATATGTAGATAAATGTCCCCTCCTTGACTTTGCTTCCTTAACCACTGTAGATGGACAGACAACAAAGGCCACAATCTTCCAAAGGTGAAATTGGATGTTTAAGAGTTTGGAGAACTGCAGCCCCCAAGGCAGTCACATAACATGGTCAACCAGTGAAGGACAGTTTAAAGAGTTTAGATGAAAGAAGATTCTGACCAGGAAGAGACTTCCCAAAACAGAATCTTAATGACGGAGATAGATGGCCAATGGTTAAGGCTTTGGTTTGACTCCCAGCTCTGATAACTATTGACTTGATAACTTTGGGCATGGTTATTGTACTTCTATGTTTTCTCAGCTGTAAAAAGGGGGAAATAATAACTCTTAGAATTACTGTGAAGACTGAATGGAAAACTATATATAAGCAAAGCATTTACTGTACTCGCTGGCTTGTAGAAAGTGCTCAGTAAAAAGTAGATACTATTGTTATTATGTTCATTTTAATATTATTATGATTTCAAATGAAGGATCCCGGAATTAGAATAGCCCGGAAAGAAGAATTAAAGCAACCAGGAGGCAGTGTCTGCAAAGATAAATGTGTGCCTGTTCCGTGAGCCCGTGGCTGTTAACGGGAGCGTCTTTGCTGCGCTGGAGGCGCCTGGTATGACTGGGCACGGCCGGGGTGGCGATGACTCGCTGAGGGTAGGACTTGGGAGATAAGGGGAGCCGTACTGCCGAGGCAGCTCCCAGAACAGAGGTTACTTTGCCTTCAGGAGGCAGCAGGGTAGGGAGGGGTGGACTGTCAGCTTCTCCAACGCCAAAGGCACAGTAGCTGTTTACAGGGCTAATGTCACATGGCACACTGTACCTCCGCTTGCTCTTATCTAATCAGAATTGTCCCTCTTGTTATTTTCCTAGAGAAACGTCAGCCCGGAGGATTTCGCTGGTAGAGGAGTAGAGAAGGAATTATGTGCGAAGGAGGCTAGTCAGGGTCTTGGACTTCCTGGAAAAGACCCCGAACCTCTAAAATCCTGAATCATTTTGCTCTCAAGAAGATCCCTATTCCAACCCTTAACCCAAACTTTACTTTTTCTATCACTGGCATCACTATTCTCCTAATTATCCAGAAATAAAACCCGAAGCTCGTCTGTGACTCTGTTACATCCACCTCCCCATTCCATTCATTCCCATGACTTTATTTTCTTCCTTAGAATTTTTCTTTCCAAGTATTGCCTTCCCTTCTGCTCTCACCCTAGGCCAGGCCCTCGCTCCATTCCGGAATCCCAAAACTAGCTACCGTGTCTCTCGTCTGCTTTCTAATCAATCCATGTCCCTAGTACCACACCAGACTTTTCTAGATATATTTTTTTAATCATGTCAAACCCTTCCTCAGAAGCCTTCAATCCCTTCTTCTCTGATGTGTGAAGTCTGGACTTTTCTTCCTGACTCTTTCGGTTCTCTGCGATCTGGCCCCCATCGACATAGTACATTTATTCTCTTCCAACCGTCGAGCTGTTCTCACGCCTATCCCAGCATATGCACCACAGTGCTGATGGGACCCAGAAATGTCGCCAAGGCACATTAGTGTGACTATTCCAATCAACCCCATTTTGCCTGGGATAGGAGACAAGACACAGGTGAAATATCTTCTCTCAGGAACATGTGCACCGAGACCCCAGGTGAGGGCTCAGTATGATGTACGAAAGGACTTTTCTGGATTGGCAGGCCCTTCATCCCTACTAATATTTACGAAGCGTCTGAGGTGGATGTGAAGGAAAAAGGGATACTCTCCCTGTCACCAAAGAGTTTGCAATCTGCAAGGCAAAGGCAGTGCAAGCCCCCTGCGTGACAATGCAGAAGGAAGGAAGCAGAGGCTCAGGGATGCCTCAGTCCTTGGTAGAAGGTATGAGACCCTGTGAGGTAGGAAAAGGCAATTGTTCTCGTTTTCATGATGACCCAGCGTGCTCACTTGCCTGAGAGTTTTCAAGTGGCTCGTTTATTCCCTCGGAACTAATAATGAACAGATTAGGGTCTCCTAGTTGGTTGGTCTTTTTCATGTACTGTTCCGCCTGCAACCAGCAGGGCTAAGATTCACCCCGAGAAGCTCTCAGGCCTGCTTCGGAGCAGGGCGAATGGGCACGGAGTTGTGAGACATCCTGGAGAAGATGGCGTTTGATCTGAGAATTGAAGGACCCAAGAGATTTCGATCATAGGAAAGAGGAGAGAAGACTATTCCAGAAATAAAGACACTCCACGAGCAGAGGCACAGCGAAGGCCAGAGGAGCCAACCTCAGAGGGATTGGTTGGGGAAGGAAGGCTCTCCCTCTGCCTCCCCTGAGAAGCCAAGATAAAGGAGGAGAGGCCTGGGTGTCCCCTGACTGATAAACAGGCTCCGCCCAGAGGCCAAGAGCACGTGTGTGGAGACAGGGCGTCCAGTGGCAGAAGTGCCCCTTCTCCAGGACGGAAGAGCTGGGTGGGGATAGGAGGAAAGCTATTTCCTGAATCCCTGTCGGCAGACTCAGCACCTAGACCAGAACCAGGAAGGATTCTGGGGGCCAGAGAGCACAGGCTGACGGACAGACGGCAAGTCCCCTGGAGAAAACCATTTCTTGTTGGAGTCAGATGCCTTGGGTGGGGAGTAGGGTGGCTGCTGTGTGAGAATGCCCTGCCCCCCACTACAGAGGAGGGTGTGAGAGGCTTGGAGAGTAGAAATGAGAAAGGAAAGGGAGGTGACGAGAGAGGGACGGATGTCGTGCTGCACCCAGGGGACAGGCTCTCCCCGAAGCTCGTCCGGAGACACTGCCCTGGCATGAGACTAGACGTGTGTGTCCAAATGGCTCGCTGTAATTCTCTGTAACGTACCCCTTTCCAGAACCAGCTCCTCTCTCCTCCCTTCTGTTCACTCAGTTTGAGAGGGTGGAGACAAGACGAGAGAACCACGGGGGACCGGGCCGGGCCAGCGCAATGGAGACTCTCTCAAGCCAGGAGGTGAGTGACGACCTCTACCTGCCTGAGCAGAGTTATGAGCCCCTTCCAGCTCCAGCGTCCCGCCCCTCACAGCCTGCTTGTCCTCACCCGGGACAGTCAGCATCCCTTGTCTGCGCATCTCCGGGGGTCCAAGTGGGGCTGGGTTAGGAGGGGTGAGGAGCATGGCCTCTGTCCAAGGGGCCCTGGCACTGACTTGTCTGTTCTCTCTCCTCTCCCCTCCCTTTCCGTTTCCCCCACTCCTTTCTCCCAATCCCCTCACCTCCCAGTTCCCCGGCGCAGGGAGACCCCCGGAAGAGGGGCAGCCCGCCGCGGGGAGCAGGTGCTGGGCGGTGGCCCAGCAGCTGCTGGCGGCCGTGCTGCTTCTGGGCCTGCTCCTTGGTTCCCCCGTGCTTCTGGTCTACCTCCTCCGGAGCTGTGGGCCTGGTAAGCAGGCTCCGGGGACACAGCCCTCCCTCAGGCGCAGGCCCCGTGTGTCCCTCGCCTCGAGGCTCCATGCCCACCGACCTAATTCGCCACTCGCCCTGACCCCATGCTCTGTCCCCTTCCCCGTCCTTCCTCCCGGGCTCTCCCCCGGACGCGCGCCAGACCAGTCCCGTCGCCCTCCTCCGGCCGGGCCTCGGCCTTCCCCGCCGGGCGTTCCTCTGCCTGGCCCCTGGGGGGCGCCCTCGCCCCTCTTTTCCACCCCGCTCTCTGCCCGCAGGCCTCTGCGACTCGCCCGTGTGCAGGAGCCTCCTGGCCCACTCCCTGGCGTCCAGGAACGCCAGCGCGGCCCCCTGCGCCGACTTCTTCAGCTTTGCCTGTGGAAAGGCCGGAGGGACCAGGAACCCTTTCCAGGCTCTCGCCGAGGAGAACAAGCGCCGACTGCGGGGCGTCCTGGGTAAGGGGCGCGGGGCCGCCGGACCCGCGTGGCTGGGGGCGCGTCCCCCCCTCCACGCCGCTCACCCCGGGGACCAGCCCTGTCCCTCTCTCCAGCTTTTTATTTTCATAGACCGAATCCCCATCGTCTTTCCTGTTCTCCCCAAGTTCTCCCTCTTGCCAAGCTCCATCTTCTTCGCCATCTCCCCTGCTTTTCGGTTTCTATCCTACGCCTCTGTCTCCCCCAGCAGCGTCTCTTCAAGGCCTTTCATTCTCTCCATGACTCTCCATGACTCTCCGCCTCTAGCCGTCAACGCCTCCTTGTCTTCTAAGGGCCCTGGTCAGGGTCATCCTCGCCCTCCCCTCCCTCTCGCTTATCCCCTGTTCACCCAAACCTTGGCCCGCGCTGGAAGTCAGACAGGGGAGAAGTGGGCTAGTGAGGGGACAGGTGACAGAGGGGACTTTATCTGGCCGCGTGTAAGGGGATGGGCACAAAAGCCGTCCGGGAGGAAGAGGCCGAGGTAGAAGTCCTGGGGGGAAAGACACGTCCTGTCGATGGCCGCGGTGGAGGGCAGAGCTGACAGGGGAACTGGGGAAGGAAAGTGGGTCCCAGGGTGGGGGGTGGGGGGGCGGATGCCGGCGAGGGTTTGGGAATGAAGCCCTGCGAGATGGGGATGCATTTCCAGTGTGAGGGGCGCGGGAACATGTTGACAGTATCCACTGGAATTTGGGACAAATGTCTATATCCCTCCCTCTGCCCTCCTTCTTGGGGTGCGGCAGGCTCTCCTCCCTGGTGGGGGCGCAGCGACGAAAGGAAAGAATAGGCTTAGGATAAATTCTGTTGTCCACGTGGAATGAAGCACTATCAGGGGGACTGAGGGAGACGAGCGAGACATTAGAGGGTGGATGAGTCAAACGGGTATGTGTCCAGGTGATGGTCATATGTTCGTTCGTTTCCCTTGATGGGAGCGCGGAGGGTCTGGACCAAGGGAGGCGCCCTCTTACGAGCCTGCCTCTCCCCATTCCCTCAAAATGCTCTGATTTCCTGATTTGTTCTAATCCCTTCATTCGGTCCCTCCTGCCTTCTATGTCCGCCTTTTCCCTGTATCCGCAGACCACTTATTCTCATCTTCCTTTTCTTCCCTGCCTTTTCCTCCTCATTTCCCTTCTCGCCTTCCTTTATTTTCCTCGTCATCTCTCCACACTCCCATTCCCCGCGCTTATTCTTCTGTCGCGTCGATCCCGTCGGAACCGGACAGTCGCCCCGTATTCCCGGTTTTCCTCCTCCCTCCGCCGCCCCCTCCTTCCCTTTCTCGGGAATCTTTCCTTTCTTTCCGTCCAGCCCCCGCCTCGCGCCTTCCCTCCTGTCTGGACGCTGGCCGCACTCCTTTACCTCACCCACGCTTCCTTTCTAGAGGCCCTAGGGTCCCAGCACCCTGGCTCTGGGGAGGAGAAAGCCTTCCGATTCTATAGCTCCTGCATGGACACGGACGCCATCGAGGCTGCAGGGGCGGGTCCCCTCAGACAAGTCATCGAGGAGGTGAGGCACGAGCATCACTTCTCTGGGCACATATTGTGTAGGATCAATGTATGTTCAGGGCTGCCTTTTTTTTTTTTTTTTTTTTTCTAGAGAGTGGGTCCCTTTCCTAGGGATCCCCAAGTTCGAGGAGGGGATGGAAATGGCAATGCCCAGGATAGTATTAGGACCTGGGTGAAGAAGGAAGGGTAGCGGTGGAGTCCCGGAGGGATCACAGAACTCGGAGCAGACGTCAGGCAGTAGCAGCTCTCCGAGAAATGGGGTCTGGGTGTCGGGGAGGCCCGCCCTCTGCTCAGCCTCGTCTCTCTCCCTCGCAGCTTGGAGGCTGGCGAATCTCTGGTAATTGGACTTCCTTAGACTTTAACCGAACGCTGAGACTTCTGATGAGTCAATACGATCACTTCCCATTCTTCAAAGCTTACCTGGGACCTCATCCCACCCCTCCACACGAGCCAGTCATCCAGGTGAGGGATGTGCTGACAAAAACACAGTGAGACCTGGGCCTGCCTCGAAGGCTGGCCTATCCTCTCTTAGGGGAAGGTCGCAGGTCGGGATAGGATAAATGTTCAATGTCAGGAACAGCCCTATTTTTAGGGCAAATTATTGATGTGAGAGCCGGAGGCACTAGATGGGATTAGGGAAAGGAGCAGCGAGGCCAGTCTTGGGAAGACAGAAGTGTTGTGGGTCCTCCTTACTGCTTATTGGATCACCCCAGGGGCTCTTAACTGGTCCCCTATCTCCAGTATTACCCTCCTCTTATTTACTCTTCATTTTCCCCAGAGGGACTTTTCTAAATCAAGAGCTAATTATGCTCTTGTCTCTGCTTAAATCCCTCCGAGGGCTCACCAGGTCATTAGGATCTAGTTCTTGATGTTAGCAAAACCCTGCAAATCCTTTTACAGTCTGACCCTTGCAGACTTCTCCAGCCTTTTATCCTTTCTCCCCGTTAAACTCCAAACCAGGCTTACTCACAGCTTCAAGAATATTCCTCAGTTCTATGCATATATGGCTCCCTTTGCCTGCAACACTCCTCCCCAAACCCCCACACTCAGCCTGGAAAACATGGATGTTTTTCAGATTTTCGCTTTTATTCTCTCTTCCTGGAAATCTTCACCGACACCCCGGCTAAGAGTTAGGGAGCCGCTCTGTCCTCCCATTTCCCATGCTCTCGGCACTACACTGTGTTGCAGACTCTTAGAAACGGGGCCACGCCTCGTTCACCTCGTTTCTCAGGAAGGACCTAGCACAGGGCCAGGCACCGAGAGGCCCACACTGGGTGTTTGTCGAACAAGTGAATAAAGACTTTGGAGGCATCAGTATCATGGCAGGCAATGCGATGCCGTATATTTGGCCCCATTCTCAAAATTTTCACAAATTAATAAGAAGATAAATAGACAAGATCATCAGTATAAGGTATTCTGAACTCTAGTTATAAAGGTCGTGCTCAGGGGTTTAACTGGTATATGGCCTTTGGGGGTTTAGTTAAGATCTGAAATGGTTAAGGAGACTCAGAGAGGGGAGAATGTGAGCTGAGCCTTGAAACTGGTTGATTAGGTGCAGCTAAAGGGCGTTTGGGCTATGGGGGAAGTCCTGAGCTAAGGAAGAGCTTGGAGCGGTGTGACTCCTCTGTGGGGCAGTGAGGAGGCGGGACTGTGGGACAGAGGACAGTGGGGTGGGGTGGGACCCGGCAGAGGCAAAAGGCTGAGGACTCGAGGTCGGGCCTGATTATTCCTGGCCTACGAAGCTAGACCGAAGTGGTCACTTTTGACATAATAGGGAAAAAAGAGCTACCGAGATCTTTCAGATAGGATGGTCGCGCACCGAGTCAGCAGTTTGGGAGGTCGGCCTGGAGGAGCGGAGGAATCGAGCTGAGCGATTTCGAGGTCCTGAAAGAAGATGACTGTGGTAGAAATGGAAAGGCCAGGCCTGGGGGTTTGGGTGACGTTATCCTTGTGATCAGGCGCCATGGTGATTCCAGAGGACTCCATCACTGACTGTACAGAACAGAAACGGGGAAATCAGAAAAATGACCCCACCGCTTTGAACTGGTGTGAGTGGGAAGAGGGTGGTTACTATCAGCTTGAGGTCGGAAGGACTCTGAGGGGAAGAAGAGGTGGAAAGAACGGACCGCAGAGGGAGCACCCGGTGAGGGGTGCGAGGGCAGAGAAGAGCGAGAACAGGCAGGGAGGTGGGTGTCAGACCAGCGCAGCCGAGCCCCCGGGGACGGGGGGCCCCACTTTCAGGAGGGAGGGGTCGCTTTCGATTCTGAGATTTCTGAGCTCAGAGAGTAAGGAATGAGAAGGCACCGTTGGAAACCTCTGAGAGATCATATCAAAAATGGCTACAGAAATGGCCACGGGTTGTAGGGAGTTTAGGAGGAAGCAAGGGTGTAGATGACTTGCGATTCCTTAAAGTTTGGACATAAGATGTGACAGAGGAGTCAAGTGAAAGTCTCTTTCAAGATGGGGAAAAATTCATAGCTCAAAGCGGGAATGGGATATCGAAAATGGGAAAGAAAAAGAGAAAGGGTGGGAGCAACGACCTTCGGAACGGAATCAAGGACGCGGCGCCAGAACTAAGCTGAGGCCGCGGAGGTGAATGAGCCACTTGCCTGGGCTGTAAAATTGCAGAGAGTCCCCAAAACCTCGGTAATCAAGATAAATCATATTTTGATGAATATTTTTAAAAATCAAAGTCAATGGACAGAATGACTTTGATGAACAAAATATCAAATTATGGTTCCTTGTGGATTTTTTTGAAAACAATTTTTTTTTTCAAAATGGCTCAAAACTCTCTTATAGACTTTTTTGAAAACGTCGGCGATTTTTAAAAAAATGGATAAAAAAACACATGGTGGATTTTCAGAAAAAATACTACGATGAACAAAGTTTTGCAGTTTTATTCAGCATGGACTTTTAGCATTAATTTTGACTTGTTAAATGTCGATGAAGTTATTATTTATCTTGATCACTGAGTTTTCAGCATCTCTGAAATTCTGCACCTGAGAGGTGTGTGTCTCACTCGCTTTACCCCAGACCCGGCCCTAGCACCGGAAAGGGCTCCCCTCAGGCCATGGGTTATTATGCTTCTCTCGCCGAGCACCCCCTGAATGGGTTGAATTACCAGCTTCTCTTTCCCGCCACGTCCCGGCCCCTCACCCCTCTCGTTCTCTGTACGCTCCTTCTCTGCGCCACCTTCATTCCCGAGGCCGTCTCCCTCCACATGGTCCCCGTCTCCCCACCCCTGTCCTCGCCTTCCTCCACGCTACGCACTTCTCTCCAGTCTCTCTTGTGTCCAGATAGACCAGCCAGAGTTTGACGTTCCCTTCAATCAAGAGCAGGAACAGAAGATCTACGCCCAGGTACGGTGGCGCGGCGGGCAAAGACCCTGGCCTCTGACGCCTGGAGAGAGGCAGGGGCCGCCAGTGGCTGTGACCGCGGTTGCCCGTCCTGCAGATCATGCGGGAGTACCTGGCTTACCTGAATCGCCTGGGAACCTTGCTGGGAGGAGATCCAGTCACGGTGCAACCATACGCCTCCTGGTCCATCTCCTTTACCTCGCAACTGGTCCAGTTTCTGAGGCCCCCGGCGCAGCGGCGGGCCCAGGGGAAGCCCTTCCAGGTGGTCACTATCTACCAGCTGCAGGTGCCTTGAGCCGGGGGCCGGAGGAGGGCGGTGGGCACGGGGGTCGGTGTCCCCCACACTCTCTTGGCCTCCTGTTCTCTTCCGCCTCGTTCCCCCTATTCTACCCCCTCTCCCCACTCCCTCTCAGACGCCGAAGGAGCGAGAGCCCTTCTCCCTCCCCTCAGCCTTTGTGTATGTCCCTCCTCTAAGGAGCTGGCCCCTGCCATCGACTGGTTATCCTGTCTGCAAGCGACATTCACTCCGATGTCCCTGAGCTCCTCCCAGCTAGTCGTGGTCCATGACCTGGATTATTTGAAAAACATGTCGCGCCTGGTGGAGGAACAGCTGCTGACGCACAGGTTTGTCCAGACGGGGTCGGGTGGGGTCGGACGGGGTCGGACGGGGTCGGACGGGGTCGGAGAAGCGCAGGGCGGGAAGGGTCTGGGGCCCCAGAGGTCTCGGCGCCACAGGTGGCTTTGAAGAACGCAGACCGGTTAGAGCCTCCCAGGAAGATGGGAGGGATCCACGGACGGATGTGAGGGGCAGAGAAGGGGTGGGGTGGACAGCCCAAAGGGAAACAGAGGAAGCAGGAAGTATGAGAAGCTGGGGGGGGGGCCTGGGGCAGACACAGGTGAAATGAGGGACACAGGTGTTTGGTAAGACACAGTGGAACCCAGCCCGTGGAGAGCCTCTGAGCCGTAGGAGATGCCGGAAGGCGGGTCGCTGGTCGCTGGGGACAGCTCGGGCATGTGTAGCTTGTCAGCAGCCAAGGGGTATGGATGGGAGGAGGCACATGAGATGAGTAGATGGAGGGGGTGAAGAATGGGGGTGACCTGGGGGAAAGTCTGAGGGAGGGGCCATTTCTCAGCTGTGGCGACAGGATCCTGGGACCTGTGGGAAAGACCAGGAGCCAAGGCAGGCGGGGGACGTGAGGAGCAGGCTCTGCGCTGGGCTCTCTGCCGCCCCTGATCCCTGCGTGGCCACCGCCTGAAGGCCGCGCCTTTCCCCCAGGGCCTCGGGTCCTGCTCCATAGTAACTCGGTGGCAGCAACATCTAGAGATACTTTTGGCGCGAACCATTCATGCGAGTGTGAGCAGGTTACGTCAGGGCACGACCACACCTGGCAAGAGAGTTGCCAGCAGGGCAGAGAAAGGGCCGGATCCCCGCTGTGTTGGCTGACAGGATGCATCTTCAGACGGGAGACTTCTTGGCCGTGGGAGTAGATGAATCAGTTTCGTTAGATCCAAGTGGAACCTTCATCTAGTCCAGGGCCTTCTCTCCGTGGGAGAAGTCTGCCTCCTCATCAAGCCCTTCCCTCCGTCGTTCTCCAGCCCCACTCCAGCCCGTACCACGAAACGCTCTTCTGCACTTGTCCACGGTTATGCTCTGTAAATACAGAGGAGAAGGGGCTTTTCCCAGGAGTCATGGTGACTTACGCCAGGGGAGATGTTTCTTGAGGGGTCCCCAGAGCCCTGGGGTGTATGTGTCTCTCCACAGGGACTTTCTGCAGAGTCACATGATCTTCAGCCTGGTGGGGACCCTTTCTCCAGCCCTGGACAGTCAGTTCCAGAAGGCACGCAGGTCGCTGAGTGAGAAGCTGCGGGAGCTGACAGAACAGCCCCCCATGGTAAGCAGAGGAGGGGCGGAGGCCCCGGACTGGGGCTGAAGGAACATCTGCCGTTTTGAGGGATGAATGTTGGCACCTCTGTCTCTGGTAGGGGGCATGGAGGTAGATGCCCCTCGATGCCTGGGCTTTCCACGGACACAGACAGGGTCCACAATGCTTGCCTTGGTAACCGAGGTACCAGGTACCAGAACTTGTAGGCGCCCGTTGGGCTGTGTCTGTGGCCTTTAGCTGAGTATTATAAAGTTTAAATATAAAACTCTAAAATTATCAAGACCTGCCCTTCCTTTGTCATGACCCTTAACCCACTTGCCTGGCTGCCCTGAGCTTTGTGATTTGGGGACCTGGGCCTGAAGCTCAGGACTTGCTGGGATGAGAGGCAGATGTAGCAGGCCGTGGCCGGCCCTGTCTAGGTGATGGCAATGTTTTACCGCTCAAACGGGCTTCGTAAAACATTAATCTCTGGCATCCCGTGGGGCCCGTTGGGCCACACCAGGGCTTCGCGGTCCAGACCCTGGTATACGTGAGGAGGGAGCTGTGCAGCAAACGCGCTTCACTGACGGAAGTCCACTGTGTGGGGTGAGGTGCGGGGACACCCCTTTTCTGAGAGCTTTGGAGTCACGGGCTGGACATGTCCCAGTGCTAGTGGATATGCCCCCGCCTCAGTGAAGGCCTCAGTTTAGTCTCGAAAATCACTGGGTTCTGTGTGTGTGTGTGTGTGTGTGTGTGTGTGTGTGTGTTAGTAATTTATGGACCATTTCTCTGTCTTGGAGAAGCTCGGCGCTTTGGCAACCCGAACTGTCTGTGGAATTCAGAGGACTGTATACACAGGCACTGGGCTGTGGTTGTTGCTTATGGAGAGTTTATAACGTGCTAGACATTTTTCTAGCCCTTTAGATAGATGAGCTGATTTAAGCCACACAATAATTCCATGAGGTGGGCACGCCATTTCGTCTCTGTTTTGTAGACAGAGAAATCGAGGCACAGAAGTTAAGGAACTCGCTCAAGGTAGTTAGGTAGTAAGGTGGTGGGGCTAGGATTTGAACTCTGCGGTCTGGCTCCAGACTCTGTGCGCTTCGTCATTATGTCAAAAATCTGGAAAAGCTCTCCTGCTGAGGGCTTGCACTCAGGCGGGCGAGGCCCCACGCAGCTTCTGCCCAGCCTTTCTCTCGACTCAGATGACAACAGAGCAGAGCTCGCAACTCTTAGTTGGGGTTGCTCTGCAATCCCTGGCAACATACAGCTTCCTATAAATCCCAGAACTATGGCCTGGCAACGCTTCTCGAAGGGTTAAAGACTACCAGTGTTGAAACTCACACGTGAGCTTAGAAGGCTTAAAATTGCTAAAGTCACCATCATATGTATAATCGTCCTTGGGCTTACAAGCTGAATCAAGCTCTACCGACAGATATTTGTGTGGCTTTGGAGAAGCCACTTCACCTCTCTGGAACAATAGTACCAAACATGACACGTAAGACTAATAGCTGATATGCATGGAGTAGCTACTGTTTTGCAGTTCCATGGCATGGAACTTTCAGCATAAATAATTTTATCTAACTCTTCCAGAAACATTCTGAGGTCACCGGAAAGGACAAGTACTTTTGCAAGACTACACAGCTTATAAGCGAAGGAACAGATACCAAAATAATCCGTATGGCTCATGAGGCCATGTTTTTAACGTACTGTACAGGACTGAGAAATAACTGGGTGGTTCAGAAAATGGGTCGGCAAATTCTTTCTATAAAGGTCAAGATAGTAAATATTTTTGGCTTCGTGGTCCATGGGGTCTGTGTTGCAACTACCGAACTCTGTCCTTGTAACACGAGAGCAGATGTGCACCAGAGAAATGCAAGGGCGTGGCTGCATTCCGACAAGACTCTGGTTCAGACAGCAGACACTCTCGGAGCTCCTACCAGGGAGAGTTCTGGGTGGGCCTGGCTGACCAGTGCGAGCTCCATGCAGGGCGTAGGACAGAAGCAGTGTCTAGAGGGTCGAAGAAGTTTTCTGGCAATGCAAAGGCTATCATTTCACTGGGGCGAGGCATGGAACAGGCTGGCTATGACTTGGTGCAGTGTGGGGCATCTGTGGGGCTATGACTTGGTGCAGTGTGGGGCATCCTCCCGGTGGCTCTGGCTGAGAAGAGCGCACTAGGCTGGCATGGAAGGCTATGCTTGCTGCTGGGGGAGGATGCCCAGGAGTCAGAATCAGGAAGGCGGCCAGGGCCCCTGGAACAGAAAGAGCCAAGAGCATACCAGTAGGGAGGAAATCGGAGAGGAGAGGGGGAGAGCACACAGGGCCTGGCAGGTCACTGGTAGGATGCTGGCTTTTCTCCGCATGACGTCGGGGCCTAGAAGATTAATCTGCTTTCTGTTGTGGGAGAATGCGTTCGGAAGCTAAGCGGCAGGATCTCCCGGCAGATGTGTGGCGTGATGTGAGAGAGAGTGGAGTCAAGGACACGCCTAAGGTTTTGGCCTGGATTTGACCGAAATGTACGCTTCTATCCAGTAGTCATTAATTATGAATTTCTAACCACATTCTTGTGAATGAATTCTACTTTAGAGTGTCCAAATTCAGAAAGACCGCTAGGTCTCATTATACGACCACATTTTGTTGAGTAATTTTGAATATACAGTCAATAAAAATGATTGTTTAGCCAGACCTGTCTTTTACCAAACTCGATAAGCCAAGTTTTGGGAAGTAAACACAGGACTTGCCATTCGCACCTGTTAATCATGAACTATTTATATTCAGCCCAGTGTCCCGATTTATTCCGGGAATTTCGATCTTTGTTTTAGTCTTCTACTATCTTACCTTTCCTGTTCTACCTTGGGTCATTTGCAGTTTTGTCTAGTGGATCTTTATCTAGGCTACTGTCAAGATCCTGAAGAAGGAAGAGCATCGGGTCAGGTTATCGAAGGCCATTCGTTTATGCAACGAATATTTATCGAGCACCTACTATCTACCACGCACTTCACTATAGACCGCAGTGAACAAAATAGAAAAAAAAAAATCTCTGCCCTCGGATACTTATATTCTAATGGAGGAAGAAAGACAGTAAACTAAATAAAATAGGTGGTGATAAGTGTTACAGAGGGAGATGGGGTGGGCTAGGTGGCGAGCGTGTTAAAATTTTCAGTAAGGCTGTCGGGATGCTCATTCCAAGTTGGAGTCATTAATCTCTGCTGTTTTGTCATGGTTCAGCCAGCTGAGGATCCACTCAGAGACGGGTAACACTTTAGAATTTACAGAGTATTTTTAATGTATTATTTCACTCATCTTTGAAGCAACTCTGTGAGGAAGTTGGGACAGATATTAGTCTCCCTTTTATAGCCAGTGTATCTGAAGTACCGTGGTTTAAGTTAATAATCGACATCGAGGGAATGCTGAATTCTCTGTGCAAAGGTGTTATTGCGTTGGTCCTTGAGGATGAATCTGACCTAACAATGTGTTTTGTCAGCCTTAAAAGCCTTTCATAAACTTTTAATTAATTGCCAACATTCAAAAATTAGGGGACGGCACGTCAGTAATAAGATTTTGAGCCTTTTGTTGTAAATGCGAAGCTTGGGCACCGCTGGGCCAGCCTCTCCAGAGGGACAGTTAATTGACTGGAGCTAAGTGACACAGCTCGGTTTGGATTGGGCATGCTCGCTCCATTTGTCATCGCCCCTCCATGTCTGGTGGTTCCGATGCTGGACTGCTCCCTTGGTTACATCATGTCGTGGCCCCTGTTGGAGTTCGTGACTCCTGGTCTGTGGTATGTCCTAGTTGGTGAACCTGTTATCCAGAGAAATCGCTATTAATTTGGCATTGTTTGTCCTCAGTGATCCTACGTGGGTCCTTAGTCATTAAGCATTATTTTCCAACTATTAAAAATAGTTGGTTTAATGATTCCCAGAGTCGCATAGGGTGAACAATGGTAGTCTGAGGTGGCATCTAGACTCTCCAGTAACCAGTCAGGGCCCACGTGGCCCAGGCTGTGGAGACAGGCATGGAGCAAGCGAAGGCTGTTGGAGAGAGGGTCCAGTGAAAGGGCTCAGGAACCAGCTCATGAACCAGCTCAAGGACCAGGTGTGAAACGGACGGACAGGTCCACACTGCCAAGTCCCGGGCTGATGCCGTTTGCTAAGTACAGCCCCAAAGCCACACCTGTTGTCCTGAGTCCTGCGAGGGATGGATACTGAAGGTGGCCCCAGAGCCTGCACTTGACCTAGTCATTGCTACGAGACCCGGGCTTCCTTTCCATCTGTTTGCTTTTCACATCTGTGTTTCAGAGTTCCAGCTGATACACTGTAGAAAGTGTCTGAGTCTCTTCTCCTCACAAGGTCTTTAACAGTCCCCGTGGCGAGGGGACAGGACCACACGATGCGGGCAAACAGATCTGGAGCAACCTCCAAAATGAAGAGCCTCCTAGCGAGCGGCCTGGGCATTTCTTATTCGGTGGTGGCAGTACCGGCCTCCCCTCCGGTTTCTCTGTCCCGGGAAGCCCCATTAACTCTCCCTCCAGTCTCAGAGAGCGTGGCGGCAGCCTAACTCCCTTCCCCGAGAGACCTTTGCAGAGTAAATAAGTTACAAGAATGAAGTCTTGTGACTTCATCCCGTGTAACCCAAATTAGCATATTAGTTGGTTTTCTCAGACACAGCTCAGCTTCGCCCAGGCCGGCTTCTTTGTCCTTACCCCTGGCCCCCTGAATGTGTCATCTCTGGGCCCGTCCCTCAGTCAGCTCTTCAAAGCCATCCAAACCCCCTGCCGAAACCTCCCCAGCATCTCCCTTTTTTCTTATTCTTTGTGTCTTGCTGTTAAAAAAACACCCCAGTTGCCAAGGTCTTCTTGAATTTTTGTCTAACCAGCTCTCTGCCTTTCAAGCTGAGAATGTCCATCATCTCCTCCTATTTTCGCTTCGTCTCATCCTGCTTTTCCTGAAGGTTTCTTAGCTCTCTGAGTTCATACATTTAGTCTTTTTAAAAATTCCTCTTCTCCTACCAAACACTATGGTTTCTGAAACCCAATTTCACTCTCATCATTTTCTTCTTTATAAGACAAGATCCTGCCACGCGAGCTGTGATTACCATTTGGAGAGTGGGGAGGATGGTGGGAGGGAGGGAGGAACCACCTTCTCCAATTTGCGTCTTAAGCAAAGAAGCATGGGAGTCTTTGCCGGGCTCCCAGAGCAGTGCCTGCGGTGGGTGGGGACGGGGCGGCCAGCAGACCTACGACGGTAAGAGGTTTGTCGCCGGCTCCTCTCCTCCCCAGGAGCCCGTCGGGTCTCCAGGAGGATGCCTCCCAGAGGCCTCGCTTTCAAATTCAATAGGCAACAAACAAGGATGATGTATCCAACCCATGCTCACGAGACTGATCCTAGAGGAGAACTGAGCCCCTTTGTGCTGAGAAGCAATGAACCAAAATGGGTAACAGTCACGTTAAACAATCCCAGGATGTCCAGATACGAGAGTGTCCTCTGGGGGAAAGCTCTAGACAGGACTGGCCTGGGAAAGTGGACGAGGAAGACCCTCGACCTGGATGGGGGCCGCTCACTCCAGCTTTGTCTCCACAGCCTGCCCACCAGCAGTGGTTAAAGTGCGTGGAGGAGACCGGAACCTTCTTCGAGCCGACCCTGGAGCCCTTGTTCGTTCGTGAGGTCTTCAGCCCGGGCACCCGGAGTGCTGTATGTGAGGGCTCTTCCCCAGCCCGTGTCCCTCCGCCCTCCCCACCCAGCTCAGCCTCTCCCAATTCCGCTGACTTTGCCCTTCTCCAGAGTATGTGTCTTTAAGGGGTAAGGGGGCCGCAGAGAGTGAACCCAAAGGAGGACATGCGATGTCCCCAGGGTCTGCACCGTTTAGCCATGGGACACGGAACGTACACGACGTTCACAGACTCGGACAAGTCGCCCGACTTTCCTGCTGTTGTGTTCCCTCAACCATAAAATGAGAAAATTGAACTCCGCAACCTCTGAGGTTACTCCCTGTTTGTGATTTTTTAACAACACATGAAGCAATGTGAGCATGGAATGATAGGATCTCAAGAAGTGCAAATAAATAACTACCGAATACTTTTCGAGTGCCTACCAGGTGCCTGGTACGCGCTGAAGCACTTTGCGGGAACTGCTCTTAATTCCTAGTCGCATCCCAATTTTACAGAGGAGGGAACTGAAGCAGAGAAGAAAAAAGCGAGTTGCCCAGGCTACCGGAGAGTAGAGTCGGGATCCGACCTCAGGCTCCCGATAGGTCATCCGCGTTCCTCCCTCAGGACAGGAGATGCACGGGTGGCAGACGGCTGGGAGAGCAAAGCCTGTGCAGTCAGGCTGTGAGGCTGGAGAGACGTCAGCGAGTTGGGCAGCTGAAGAGGCCAGGAAGATGGAGTCAGGAGATGTGTACCTTAAACAAGGGCGTTTGAGAACAGGGCCCGCGAGAGCAGAGAAAGGCGTGAGGGTCCCTCTTCCTCCCTCAGTTCTCCAAGCACAGGGACAGGGTCCCCCTCCCGCAGCAGGCCGAGCTCTCCCTTTCAGCCCATAGGAGTGACCTGACCATGTCCCACCTTCACCTGCCGGGCTTGGCACCTCCTTTCTGTCTCCATGGATCTTCGTACCCTGGGTTTTCGGTGTCCCGGGAAATGTCACTTTCCGCTCTCTCTTTCTGCGAGCCTGCTCCTTCTCGCGGGTCCGCAGGGCCAGGGCCCCTTCCTGGAGGCCTGGTGGGCAGGACCCAGCACAGAGGGTCTGTTTGTCTATCCCCACCCCCTCACGCCCACAGGCCATGGAGTTGTTCACCGCTATCAAAGATGCCCTCATCGCTCGCCTCAGAAGGCTTCCCTGGATGGATGAGGAGACCCGGAAACAGGCCCAGGACAGGGTATGGCCAGGACAGACAGGCAGGGCGGGGACGCGCGGGGCGGAACTGAGCGCTGGCTCAGGAGATGCCGGAGGAGGACAGTGCCGAGGCGTAAGGACACGCGGCAGGTATCAATACCAGTGTGCGGCACACATACCCGGGTGACAGTGTAAAAGGCGGGGACAGCGCAGTGAGCAGGACGACGTCCCTCCGATGGACTTGGGGTAGCTCGGTTCCTTCTACCTTGTGTCTCTCCCCAGGTCACCCAACTGCAGGTGAAGATGGGGCCCCCAGAACAGGCCCCGGAGCCAGCGCTGGTCAGACAGGAACACGACGATGTGGGTCCCTTTCCTTGCCAGCTCCTCCTCGGTCCCTGACTTCCTCACCCCCCACCCACGCGAGCGGCAGACAGCCTGTCCTCGCCGAGTGACCCCTTCCTTTCCTGGTGCTGGCCGGGCTCTGTGGGTGAATA
>NW_006434839.1:594427-595066 GCF_000325575.1 Pteropus alecto
CGGTCACAGCCTGCGCGTGCCTGTGCACACGTGCCTGTGCACACGTGCATTCTTGTGACCTGCGTGAGTGTGTTTTATCTGCGTGCTGACACGTGTGAAGCCCGTCTGGCCCACGAGCGGTGTGGCGGTGTCATGCTGGCGTCAGGGCTTATCCGTCGGGGTTCAGATGTACCCACCAGGGTATGTCAGTGTGCGTGTACATTTGTCATGTCTCGTGTCCTCCCAGATACACCTCGGGCCCAGCTTCCTGCAGTCCTTCCTGAGCGGCGTCCGCTCCCGGCGAGCTAGGATCGTCTGCAGCTTCTTGCGGCCTTTCCCTCCACACAGGTATGAGAGCGAAGGAGACACAGACCCTGCGTCCCAGAGCTGTCCCTCCAAGATTAGCAAGGAAGCCAGCCAAGGACTCGGAAACGGGAACAGTGACAACAGTTGAGGCACTGCATATGTCTGGGCCGGGGAGGCAATGGAGATGGAGCCGGTGTTCATATGTGCTCTCCCCACAGGTGGCAGGTGTCCCCGTGGGGGCTCAGCGCTTACTATTCCATATCTGACCACGTCCTGGTCTTCCCAGCCGGCCTCCTGCAACCCCCTTTCTTCCACCCTGGCTACCCCAGGTATGGGCCATGGCGTGCCGGGGGG
>NW_006434839.1:598603-599717 GCF_000325575.1 Pteropus alecto
CCCGCCCAGCACTGCTTGCTCTTCCCTTCCATAGCGCCTCTGATGTCATGAGCTCTGTGAAATCATAGCCGTGGGCCTGACCCTCATTCCGGCTCACTAGAGAATTCCGTTGCTGGAAAAGAGAGTAGGGAGTAGCCAGCAGGGGACAACAGAGCCTTCTAGGGGGACCGTAGCGGGCCGTCCTGTGGAAAGCAACACAGATGACTTGGGAGTTTGTGGAGTACTTTCGCATTTATTACGTCCTTAGATCCACGTAGCAACCAGGTCTCAAAGCAGTAGTGTTATTACACCCATTATATCGATGAGGAAACTGAGGTCCGCCACGGAAATGACTCAGCCGCTCGAGATCACACGGACACTAAGGGCAGAGCGGGACCGTTGATGAGCTCGTTGGTTCTAAACGTCGCATCTTCCCACCCTCCCGTGCAGCCTTTCTCAAGGGCCAGCGGCTTGCACGGGGTGAGGCCCAGGCCAGATGTGGGAGTGAGGCCCAGCGGGTCCTGGCCTGTGCGTGACACTCGGGCCCATTGAACATGAGGGCGGGGACGAGGTGTAGGTGGAGGGTGGGAAAAAGGTCCATGCCATGTGCGTGTGCGTGTGCGTGTGCGTGTGCGTGTGCCGATGAACACATAAAAGGCTTAAAATCTAAACAAACCCCCAAACAACCTCCCAACCTATAACAAATCTAAACTGAAGGATTCATGTCAAGTGCAGAAAATGTAAACCATTAGGAGGAAATCATGCCAACTAACAGATGGACAAGAAAATTCCCGTTAAAATTATCCATATTTTTAGCCTGTTTGATAATAATTTATTGAGGAAAAAGGTTTCTTTGGATGCAAAATCATCGCGAAAACCATCCCAAAAAACAATAATATCGAGACGTGCAACCACCACTGAACCATCACAGAGACGACGAGAACCCCTGAAAACTCAAGAAACCTGCCTCGCTGGCCCGATGCCCACCCTACCCGCGAACCCGGCGGGCGCACCTGTCGGCAGTAAGCGGCTGTGGCTGACTGTCATCTGCTTCCTGGAGCAGAGATGATGCTTAAGGGTGCGGTGGGGTGAGGTTGGGAGGACAGGCCTGTCCCCCGAAAGCCAGAAAGAGACA
>NW_006434839.1:599796-610476 GCF_000325575.1 Pteropus alecto
CCCGGCATCCATGCATTCCACACCTGAACGGACCACCGCGTGCAGGGGCCAGGTCGCGTGCAGAAGCACATGCCCCTCCTGGAAAGGGGGGTGCAGAAATGGAAGCGCACGTGGACTTTCCTCTGCACAGACAGCACCCACATGCTCGCCTGGAGGCTCTCTCACAGACAGCCACTGCTACCTCACACGGTGCAGGAGATCACTTGATGGTGGGGGAGGAAAGACTCAAGTAAGCAGATGACCCCACTCACCCCTACCTTGAACTCATTGGCCTGCAGATCCAGGGAACGATGCTTGGGTGGAAAAAAATCACTAATCTCCTCCTGGTTATTTTGAGGGAGGAGCCTTCTGGTTCCTGGCAGAGAGAGAAGCCATCTCCAGCCCCGTGAGTGCGAGCGAGGGCGGCCGGGGGCAGGGGCGTCCTAGGGGCCAGGCCGGAGTGGAACGAACCGGGAGGTGCTGGCCACCGTCCTCTGCGCCCGCCTGTCCCGCTGCCCGCGCCCCAGAAGACGATGTCTCCTTGCAGGAAGCCGGGAAGCCCTTCAAGTGTCTTTTCTTATTACAAAGGTATTTTAAAAGTATGAAAAACAAAAAGGGCTAATAATTTCTCCATCCAGTGGTGATCACTCTTAATGTTCGCAAGGACCTGTCCCTAGGTGGCTGTGGGCACGCGGGGTGGGAGCGCATCTCCCGTAAACCGGAGTCCAGGTGTCACGTGTGCCTCCTCGTCGTCACGTCCGAGCGAGAGGTCTGGCCGCCTTGGTGCCAGGGGCTCTGGGGCCTCACAGTCTCCTGGGCACCGGGGAGGCATAGCCGAGTCACGCTGGATGCTGAGGCAGCATCCTGGGGGGAGAGGTCGTGGGCGTCTCTGCCTGCGGAAGGCTGAGGGAGCACGGAGAAGAATGTCGGGGGGGAGCGACCAGCCAGGTGGGGACAAGGGGTGCAACAGAGGTGAAGGGGCGGTGGGGACGAAACCCAGAGTGAAGAACTCCTAAAAGATGAGCAGTTTCTACATCTCCAGTCTGCCCCTGGGACGGGTGGGACAACGTGGTCCCCCCTCAGGCCGTTGGTCCCTGCCTCTCCCACTGGAGAGGACGGTGCACGCAGAGAAGGGCGAGTGAGGGGGTGAAGACGCTGCTCCCCCTTTCCTCCTCCAGGACCCAGGGAGCTGCCCTTGGCGAGAGCCCCTGCTCACCTGCTTCGTGCGGCTCTGACCGGGCCAGCCCCTCCTCCAGCGCCCTCCAGGATTGGCTTTATGGGCTGGGAGCTCCTTTCCTGAGCCTGCCTCTGCTTATCGGTTCATCTACAACCCCCACCTCAACCTTATCGCTCCTCCATCTCCTTAGACTGGAAGTCCCAAGGCTCAAGAGGCTATTACCACCTCAACCCCCAGCAAAGCAGAAAAATGTCCCGCAAGGTGACCCCCTTCCCCACCCCAGCCGGCGCCTCCCTCTCCCAGGGCGAGAGAGCAGCTTCCTCCGTGTCTCCGGCATCCACTTACTCTTCCTTGCCTGATTTACTTTCCTTTCGGTCCTTGTCCTTCTGAAAAAGTTTTTTTGTCTATCCTTCCACCTCAAGGAGAAAACGCTCTTTCTTACAGTGGAGGAAGGGGCCTTGCCCTGCTCCTGGAGACCCCCAATGGGGACGCCCCACCTACTTCACCCAGGCCACAGATTCCCAAGAGGCGGCAATGTCTGGCACGTGATTGGGAGATAAGATTTCAACTTTAAAGCCACTTCCAGTTTTGCCACTAGCCATGGGTCTTCTCCCTGTCTGGGCTCCATCTTCTTACTGAGGAAATAATGAGAACCCAGCCCTATTGTCATGTACTTCTTCGGGCTATTGAATGACTACACCTCTTTGAAAACAATCGGGAGGAGAAATAACATACCATAAAATAGCACGATGCTGTCCTGGCTTTGCTCCTCCCTCCCGCTCTCTCATTCCTGGAGAGGTACCCAAGTGTGAGACCCGGGCATCCCCTCCTTTCCTGCTCTTCAGACTCTGCAGGAATACGGGGCCCTCTGGGGGGGAGTCTCCTCTGACCAGGGGCTCCAGCGAGGCACTGGTGGTCTTCTTCTCATGGAGGAGGGGTGGCCTGGAACCCTCCTGTGAGAGAGATGACAGCATCTCTGAGAAGCAGCCCCAGGGACTTCTGAGCCCATCTCAGGGAGGGAAACCAACGGTGGCCGAGTGCTTAGGGACATGCTCACCGACGCTTCCATGCGAGCAGGGGCCCCGTTTCACAGATGAGCATACCGAGGCACAGAGAGCTCTCCTCACTGATCTGTAAGGTCTGAGCCGGGACTCCAGCCGGCCTGTGCCTGACTGCCCAGCTGGAGGACTTCGCTTCCTGCTCTTCTGCATCCCACTGACCTGCCCCCCGCCCCCCGCCCTTGCCTTGCTTGTGGGACCCACCTTTCAGGTCTCTTTCCAGATTGCTCTGCTCCACCCCCCGCCTGCTGGGGTCTCAGCCCCAGCCCACTGCCAGGAACAAAGTCCCCTCCCCTGCTCCCTCCTGGCTCTAGGGCAGGCTCTGAGCCCCAGAGGTTGGCTCTGGAAAGAGCTCCACCCCCTCCAGGTAAATCTGCTCTCTCCTGTTAGGGCCTCCAGTCCCCTCAGTGCACGTGTGCACACACACACCCTGCAGCTGCTCATTCCACGCCGAGCACACCAGCCACAGGACAGGGACACCGGCTCCTACTCCCAACCCCAAACCAACCCGCCTCTTCCTCAGTAGCCGCTGAGTCCTGGACCTGCTGCTTTCACGTCCCCATAACCTGCTAGTGCCTGGAAGGGGACGACATGAGGGCTCCTTCGCCCAAGGCGAAAGGGCTCTGGGCCCAGCTCCAGAAACTTCTGACCTCCTGGCTGTTTGGAGACAAAGACTGGGAGCAGCGTCTGGACGAGGCCCACATGCTGCAGCAGAAGAGGTAGGCTGCCCCACCGTGCGTGTCCGACCCGTCGCCGCCCCACAGACCCTCCTCCCGCTTGGGTCCATCGTCAGGATTCGGCGCCAGGCGCTTAGACGTGCCCTTCGCCCTCAACCCACCCCTTACGCTCACGAAAGCCCAGCTGTGTGGGGGTGGCATCGGGCCATGCAGGGGGACCTCGAATGTGGATGCTGTAGATTCATAGGCAGGACGCCCGCCGGCCTGCCTGGTGGAAAAGTGGGGTGGGGACCAGGGGGACCAGATGGAAGAAGCTGGGGTGTATGGGGCTGGGGGGCGTGCAGCCAGATGCAGGCCGGTGGGGGAGAGATGGGACCCTGTGGGTTTTAGACTTGGTTGAAGAAAGGGGGAGGGATTACCTTTAAAATGAATGGCAGTTGATTGTGTGGGAAAGGGCAGGGGAGCTCTGTTCTGTGTTCCGCCTGCAGCTGACCAGCTGCGGAGGGAACCCCAGGTGACACCGCAGAGTCCTCAGCTCCGTCCTCTGCCTTTGAGTGAGTCTGCTGTGAGCAGCGGTGTGCTGGGAACTGAGCATACGGGGTTGAATAAGCCTGTGTCTGCTCCTGGGACACTCAGCTCGGGTGGGGCCGGTCTACCTGGGGGCAGGTCATTTCATGGGCAGCCGGCTCTGAGGTCCACACCCTGGAAGCGCACCCAGGGGAGGGACCTATCCTAAGGCCGGCCTCTGCCTCGGAGCACGGGGGCCTGCCTCCCATCGGGGAAGCAAGGCAGGCAGCAGATCCTGGTTCCGAAGGGCTGCTGTCACTGGCAGGTGGCCTCTACTGCACCCGGCCCCGCACTTCAGGAGAGCCCCGCACTCTGTTAAATGCACTGCCGTCATTGTCTTGAAATTCTTAATAAGTTTTAAACAAGGGGTTCTGCATTTTCATTTTGCCCTGGGCCCTGCAAATTGTGCAGCGGGCTGTGGGTGCAAGTTCGAGCCCTCATTCCAGAAAGGCCCTCTGCTTGCTCATCGACCCCCACCCCAGGCCCTGTGCTGGAACCTTTGGCCTCCCCACCTCTGTCCCTGCTGTAGAGGGGGATTAGGGCTGTTTCTGAGAGATAGCTGGGTTCCAGACCCTTCTGCAGAGGCCCAGGGCTATAGGCTGTGGGCAGGGTGCTCAGCACAGGGATGAACCCCGGAAGCCTAGCCCTAGCAGCCCTGAGCGGGGTGCACTTGGAAGGAGGGTCTAGGCGAGATGGGGCGGGGGCTGGACCCTCCTGCGAGCTCTGCCCTAGAGGGCAGACTGGAGCTGCACCTTGAGATAAAAGCTGCTTCTTTAAATAAAACACTTTTCCAGTGGCTCATGGGGGCCATGGGAAGAGAGGAATTTGGGGCTGGGGGACATTACGGTCATTTGTCATTTGTCGGTTTGTTTGTCGGCCTATCATCTCCCTCATGACCTTTGACCTGCCAGACCCTGTGGTCACCTTCACAGCCAGCAAATACTTGCCCAGCAGGACCAGCTTCAGCTTCATCGTGTGTTTGGTTCATCCAGGCAGGAGAAAAGTGAAGATTAACCCACCGAGGGGCCTGGGACAGGCTTCTCCACAGGGCTCCCAGCTCCTGGTTGCTTATCTCAGAGAAGCCCCAGGCTGCTCCTCCTCAGTGATCACCCGGGTGTTTAGCCTTGAGTCTGAGGGCAAAACGCAGAGGGAAGAGATGGATCTTCCATACCCCACTCAACTCTCCCTGCCTCCCGGCAGGATGTGTATCTAAGCAGCCTGGAGGGGTGATCAGAGCAGCAACTCACAGGCATCAGGCTCTAACACCTGGCCCAGCTGCCCCTCGAGCCCACTTCTGATCCCGCCACTTGGCGAAAGAGCCGGTTGAGCAGGCCGAGGTGTCAGCAGGAGCAGACGTTCCATCCTCCCCACCTGCTCTGGCTCCCCAGTGCCCGAAACATTGAGTAAGCTTAGGTTGAGTCAGCCAGGCCCGAAGGCCTCCTCTCCGGACACCCGGGACCACCCATTCCCCAGCGCAGGCCCTCCCCCTGGGGCACTTCAGCCCTCTGCTGAGTCCCCCGCCCAGCTGAACCCCGACACCCCCACACGGGGAGAGCTAGCGTGATGGAACCGCTCCGGTCTTGGCCTCTCTGCGATTCGTCTCTGCCTGACCCACGTTCATCTTCTTCCAGGATCCGAGAGTCTCCGCTGCTCTGGGCAGCCAAGGGGAATGACTTGTGTCTCCTGAAAAAAATCCTGCTGGACCAAACCTCCGACTTTCAACAAAGAGGTGGGCTCAGAGTTTAATGGGCCGGAGATGGCTCCCTCCGCCCAGGACTCCGAGGGTTTCTGCGGAGGGGCCTCTTCCCAGAGGGGCCCTGGGAAGTGTTTGACGCCCCTGCCTCTCTCTGCTCCAGGAGCCCTGGGGGAGACAGCGCTGCACGTGGCGGCCCTCTATGACAATCTCGAAGCAGCCATGGTGCTGATGGAGGCCGCCCCCGAGCTGGTCAAGGAGCCCACCACGTGTGAGCCATTTGTAGGTGAGGAGCCTGCATAGCTTTTCAAGGTGGAAAGAAGTTGGGGGGATCTGATGTCATCTTTGAAATGGGGCCTCTGAGTTTGGAGGAACACAAAGGTCCTCCTGGTCTTGGCTTTGAGTATCCTTGGCTTCTTCAAGTGAGTTATCATTTCCTTTCAACTCTTTTCATGTTCCTTAAAGGACAGGATGCTATTTCTTTCACAGCAGCACTAGAGTGATTATAATTACAGCTCACCCCCAATCATCCAGAGGCAGGGACAGTGAAATAGACAGCCTGAGGGACCCTTGGCCTCAACCCCAGGCCACTCCGCTGAGCTAAGGGCAGAAATCTGTTCAAGGATAGTCAGGGATCTACTGCAAACCAGGGGGACGGTATGTCTCTGAAAGAGAGGGCAGACCCCACCACTGAGAACCGTCCCCCAACCAGGTCAGACCGCACTGCACGTGGCCATCCTGAACCAGAACGTGAACTTGGTGCGCGCCCTGCTCTCCCACGGGGCCAGCGTCTCTGCCAGAGCTACAGGCACAGCTTTCCACCTCAGCCCCCACAATCACATCTACTTCGGTGAGAGCCAGGGCCAGGGCCAGGGCCGGGGGGCAGGGGAGCTGGGCAGGGGCGAGCGCGAAGGCAGGGAGGGCTGAGGAGGGCTCCAGGCCCCGGGAAGCTGGTGGGGGTGGGGGGTCGGCCCTCAGAGGGCTTGAGGCCAGAGCCCACTTCCCTGCCGCCCTCTGCACCGTCCCCGCCTCTGGTTCTGCTGACAAGTGTCCCCAAGCCCAGAGCTGAGCCGTGGGGAGGAGCAGGCCGGCACCTGGGGAGGCTGCCCATGCCGGCCGCACTCAGGCCACGGAGCCCTCTGCATCCCCAGGGGAGCACCCTCTGTCCTTTGCCGCCTGCGTGGGCAGCGAGGAGATCGTGCGGCTGCTCATCGAGCACGGAGCCGACATCCGGGCCCAGGACTCCCTGGGTGAGTGCTGGGGGAGGGGCGCTGGGGCGGGAGGTGGGGGGCCGGGGCAACCATCAGGCCTACCCCGCAGTGGGCGTGGGAACACCTGGGACTGGGTCCGGTGGCCACGTGACACCCATGTCCTCCCCCAGGAAACACAGTGTTGCACGTCCTGGTCTTCCAGCCCAACAGAACCTTTGCCTGCCAGATGTACAACCTGCTGCTGTCCTATGACAGACGTGGGGACCACCCGCAGTCGCTGGACCTTGTGCCCAATCGCCAGGGCCTCACCCCCTTCAAGCTGGCCGGAGTGGAGGGCAACGCGGTGGTGAGCGACGCGCCCCAGCCCCGTGGTGCCCTCATAACGCCTCCCAAGCTCCCCAGAAGGGTGGTGGTCATTTCCCCACCCCCCCGATTCTGCACGAGAACCCTCGGCCTCGGGATCCCTGACTCCTGAGGACCTTACACTCCTCCCTTGGAGCAGCCGCAGGGACCCAGAATGCCCCTCTCTGCCTGTCCTCTTCTCTCAGGTCTTTATAGGGTTTGTGGGGAGAAAAGAACCAAAACGTAACAAGGGGGTTCACGTCCTCAAGGGCTTGGCAACTCCTGACTGTCGGGCGGTCCCCAGGGGTGGTCAGTAGTGGCGTGCCCCCGGCCTGGCTTGTCGCACGCTGACCTTCCTTCTCACCGCTTGTTCTCGAAGATGTTCCAGCACCTGATGCAGAAGCGGAAGCACATCCAGTGGACCTGCGGGCCGCTGACCTCCACCCTCTATGACCTCACGGAGATCGACTCTTGGGGAGAGAAGGTGTCCTTCCTAGAGCTCGTGGTCTCCTCCAAGAAGCGGGAGGTACGGGTGCCGGGAGTATCTGGGACTGTCGCGTGCCAGCGAAGAGCCTGTTTGCGGAGCTCCTCAGCTCCAGACACTTTCCTGCCTTGTCGTAGATGGAGATGAGCGCGCCGGGACCTTCGGGAGCAAAGTCCAGTCGACACCTCTTTGCACTGTCCCACTGCCTGGCTTCGTCCCTGTCCCTTTCCTTGCTCACATTCACATTTCCGATGGAGAACTCTTCAAATAGAAGTTGCTTCCTTCCCTCCTTCCTTCCTTCCTTCCTTCCTCTCATCCAAATTCCTTTTCCTTCCTTCCTTCCTTCCTTCCTTCCTTCCTTCGGCACATTGAACACCTGCATCCCAGATGCTACACGAGGAACTGAATACAGAAATAAATAAGACAGTTTCCGCCAGTCAGCTTCCTCAATTACCAGTCCCTTTTCCAGTAACCGCAATAGAGTACAAGGTTTACTATCGCCGAGGTTGGTTCGTGCCATGCACAGCGGCAGCAGAATTGAGGGCAGGTTAACGTGGCTCAGACGGACCAGAGATGTCACAGAAGTGCTTGAGCTGGGTCTTCCAGGGGGAGCTAGAACCACCAGGAAGAGGATCAAAAAGAGCTTTCCAGAGCGGGAAAACCACGACGTCATTCAGACAGGACTGAACTGAGGCATCTGAGGGAGAGGAAAGTCTGTCGAAGACTGGCAGAGGACAGAAAATGCTTCAGGACCCGCCAAGATAGTGGCAAGATAGAGTTTCTGTTGCTTATCTGCCGCTCTCGGCAATTTCCCCGGGAACCTTCTAGAGCCATAAAACTCAGATGACTATTACTGCTAATGAATAGAGGAAACATCGAGTGACCAGTTTGTATACACTTCCTCAGACACTATTCCTAGAAACAGATAAGGGGCGAGCAGGATTTCTTAGGAAGCCGAGCTCCAGACAGACCTTTGGTCTCTGATTTCGGCTGGCTCTCAGCGTCCTCGTACAGGTTTCATTCTGGGTCCGCTGGTTTTCTGGTCCCTCCAAATTTCTTTCCAGCTCCCTCTGTACCCCGCACTGCCTGCTCCCTCACGTCCGTCAGAAGACCCGGACCCCTGCCTTGCGGCTGGAGCTGCTTAGCCGTCCTGTCCTGTCCGGCCAGGTGTAACTGTGCCGTCCTGTCCTGTCCGGCCAGGTGTAACTGTGCTGTCTCTCTCCGCCCCTCTAGGTCCAATGGACAAGATACTCTCTCTGCTGGCGGTTAATCCCTGCGGCTGTGCTTTGAATTTGCCTTTTCCCACTTTCTCAGATGCCTCGTGCCGACCATGGCCCTCTCTCTCTCATTTGTATCTCTCGCCTTCCCCCAGAGCACCAGCCCACCTGGCTTGGGGTACTGCCACATCCTACTGCCCTGCCCGTGTCTTTTATCACTCTTCCCCAGCCCAGGAGACTTCTAGAGCGAATCTGACATCTTCCTTGCTTGACCCTCCAATTGCTTCCCATTGCACTTAGAAAAAAAAAAAAAAAATGTGGACTCCGTGCCTTATTAGCATTCCTGACCTGGGATGATCTGGGCGTTATCAACATCACCCATTCTAACCGCCCGCCGCTCCCAGCAGGATCTCTCCTGTCCCACCCGCCCACTTCTGCACACGGCTTCTCGTACCTTCCTGCCGCTGCTTGAGGAATGGTCTCGCTAGCTCTGCCTTCACTCACCTATCTACTCACTGCCCTTCCTTCCTTCAGAGCCTCGCCGGTGCTCTCACGTCTCGTGTTCACTTCCCTAACGGTTTATCTGCAGCGGTGGCACGAGGCCTAGCATATTGCAGAAATTACTAGTTAAAAATTGTCTGTTAAAAAAAAAAAAAAAAAAAGACTGACTCCCCGAATGAATGATGCTAGTGCTGATGGCCGCCCTGCCCTGCCCACCTGGGACCCAGCGGGAAACCCGGCACTCCTCACCACGTTGGTCACCCCGGGCCACTTTCTCCTTCCTTGGCAGGCTCGTCAGATCCTGGAGCAGACCCCGGTGAAGCAGCTGGTGAGCTTCAAGTGGAGAAAGTATGGGCGGCCGTACTTCTGCGTCCTGGGCGCCTTGTATGTGCTCTACATGAGCTGCTTCACCATGTGCTGCGTCTACCGCCCCCTAAAGTTCCGCAGTGGCAATCGCACCGACTCCCGAGACATCACCCTCCTGGAACAGAAGCTGCTGCAGGTGATTCCTGGGAAGGGGTGGGAGGGAATGTAGACATGGTGCCGGAGACCGGAGTAACCCCACCTGGGAAAGACACCTCTCACTGGGCTCCAACAGCTGCAAGGCCTGACCACCCAGGCAGAAATCAGACGTGGGACCAGAGGGCCAGAGAGGAGGCCAAATGAGTAAAAACGTGTACTTGTCCGGGAAGCCACAGCTTCTCATGTCGACTTGGAGTGAACGCTCACTGTTAGGCTGAGCACTTGTAAAATTCCTCTCAGTGTCGAGAGAAGACTCGCCTTTCGGAATGTGAACGTTCGTGGAGACCCTGTGGTTCTAAAAGAAGGGAAGTTGTGCCCCGAGGTAACTTCCTTCTGTTAGGGCCATGGCCCTTCTGGCTTGCCTTCCCTCTTTGTACGGTCAATACGAGCACATTGGCAACGTGTCAGCTGTCTGACCCCCTGTCAGAGGTGCCGCAGAAGGACGCCCGCATTGCACAGCAGCTGAGCAAATAATCTCTGAGGTCTTGCCATCCTATAGTGTCCTTCAGAGACCTGGGCGGCGAGGAAGGCTTAGTGGACGCGGGGAGGAAGCGTGAGAGCCTGCTGAAGGAGCAGCCCCTTTTTCGCGTGAAACAGAATGAGTAGACTCTAATGGGTACTTCTGAGCATGTACGTTCACCAGGCATAGGTACAGTGGGTTGGTGTATTGTTCATAGGCCTTTTTTTTTGTCCTGGTGACCTGAAAATAGCATAAGGGTGTTCAGGCCCATGGGCAGAAAGTGAAAGACGGACGAAGAAGAATTTCGCCAGGCAAGGAAGAGATAGATAACTGGACATCTCTACTCTGTGCAGGGTGGGCCAGCCGCGGGCAGAGCTCGGCCTGGAGTAGGGTCAGAAAGAGGACGTGGACTGCCTGCCTAGTCAAGGAGCAAAGTTAGACCAAAGATGGTGGTCACCGAGGGAGAACAGGGCAAAGTGCCTCACTCAACCCCAAAGCAGGTCGAGACGCTCCATCTGTCCTGCTTCTGTGACCGCCTCTCAGTGTACAGACAGGTGCTCGTGTACCCAGAGCCGCCGTCTCTCACGGAGCAGGATTCGCTGCCTTGGCAGAGGTGGTCACAGGGCGGTCAGGGGAGGCTGCGTCCCATGCATCTCAGACTGGGCTCAAAGGTTGCCCCTGATGTGGAGACCACACAAGGAAAAACACAGGCATCTAGGAGATGGCCGAGTGACTAGAAAGGGGAAAAGGGATAAGCGTCAATGCGTTGGGGGTGGCTGGGCTTTTCCGCCA
>NW_006434839.1:610558-613081 GCF_000325575.1 Pteropus alecto
ATCCTGCCTTTGTCTCAAACCGACTTGCGGGTTTTCTGGATCTAGAATGTAGATGGTTCTGGCCTAAGAGTTGGGTGATGCTGAGTGGTGGATCGCCTCTGAATCTCCGCCCTGTGTGTCTCTTTCTCTGTGGGGCAGGACTAGTTATGTGCAGACATGTTCCTTTGACCCAGATAGTCTGAATTATATTTTAAAATCCCTCCCCTTGCCTCAGGACTGGGTGAAGCATAATTATAGCTGACCACGCCTACCCATCTCCCCACCCTCCCCGCCGCCCACCACCCCTTTCCTTTAGGATTTTTACCCTTTGCCTTCCACTTAGGTAAAAGCCACTTGGGCCCCCAAAGAAGACTCTTGACTTTCAAATATTCTTTTTACGCTCGGGGAAGGAGACGAAGAAGGTTAAGAATGTGGCCGTAAGGTGTCTGGATAGCAGAGGGCACCAATGTAATGTCGCTCTTCTTCGGTGTTGCCCCTTGAGGCTTGGTCCTGAGTTTATGAGCTGTTTGTGACCCTCTTACTCAGTCGCAGGTCAGTTTGGATTATATCGGGGGCTCCCACACCGATCACCACGCTTTGAAAGAGTCTGCTCTCGCGAGGCACCAGATTCGTTAACGAATAGGAAATTCCCTTTTTTCTGCTCTTTTCATACTTGAAAGTCTTCGAAAAATGAAAACGCTCCAGTGCGGTGTCTTGACATATGAGTCAGCCCATAGAGCATTTTCTTGGATAAATGAAGACTTTACTGTCCAGTTATGTTAATCAATCTGGACTCTGTGGACCTCACGAGACTGGAAGAGTGTGGCCCAGAGCAGCAGCTGGAATGAAAGAAAAAGCTCATCTATTGGTATGAGGTGGCACAGACTACACGAAAGCAGACAGATGTGAGGAGGGAGTTAGTTTATCTCTACCTGGCTTTGGAGATATCTTCGTGGGCGTCCTCGCTCTAAGACGCTTCACTGTGCAACCATGGAAGGTAGGCTTTCTCAGAGTTTCCCAAGAACTCCATTAATTAACCAGAGTTAATTTCCTATCTCCATGCAACGTCTGTTTGGTTTAGGCCAAAAAACATCCACCGTAGTACTAGTTCTCAGGTGAATAGAAAGTTCAAAATCTGGGAGCCAGGCGGCCTGAGTATTAGTCCTCACTCTGAGACCAAATAGCTGTGTGCTTTGGGCAGATCCTGCCTCCCGCTAGATCAGTGGTTTTTAACCAAGACTGAAACACGAGAAGCTAGTAAAAATCCTAGTTCTAAGCTATGTCACACCTAATAAATCAGAATGTCTGAAGCCGAGGCCCCGGCGTTGGTATTTTCAAGAAACTCTTTGAGCGATCTTGATATTCGGCCGGGGCTGAGAACGACTAACTTCTGTCTTAGAGGCCGACTCAGCCCCGGCTTACGACCCCTGGCTTTCCAGTCATCAGCCAATCACTCTGATCATGTGGATTCCTGAGGTGCCAAACTGCAGAGAGTGCCTATCTCTTGCCATCAGACTCCTTCCTTGTCTCTAAGATGTCCTCCATTTGTCCCCTTGGCTTTTCCCAAAAGCATTTCACTCATTCATTCGTTAAACAAACAATCATCAAGAGCCCCCTAGAGCCTAAATATTATTCTAAGTGTTAGAAATTCAACGTGGCCCGAACCAAATCATGCGATCTCTGCCCTTGGAGAGTTTACAGACCGGTTTACGTGAATTCAATGAAAAGATTTTATTACAACCCGTGATTTTTACATTTCGCATGATTTTTTTCTATGATAAGAAAAAGAACAGGGCAGTGAGATAGCTCGTAACGGGCCTGGGCGCTCTGGAAGGCCATGGAAGGCTTCCCTGAGAAAGATAGTTAACTGAGCTGGCACCTGGGTAAGAGTTAAAGTCGAAAAGTGGGTCTGGGCGAGAAGAACGCCCATCAAAGGTGGGAAGACCCTCACCAACATCTGGGAGCTGAAGGGAGGCAGGCGAGAGCCCAGGGGGCCGGGGTGAAGCCTCCAGATGAGGTTGGCCAGGGGGGTCCTGCCCAGGTCCTCCAGGGCCTTGCAGGCCATGTCGAGAATTTGACTCTTTATCCCAAAGGTAATGGGAAACTCTGAAGGATGTTAAACAAGGGGGGCCTTGGCAAGACTTTATTTTAGAAAAATGTCTCTGTCTACAGGGTAGAGAAGAGATTTGAGAGGGCCTGGGAGGATGTAGGGAGACCAGCTAAGAGGCTATTACAGGTCAGCCAGCAAGAGACAGTGGTGGATTGGCCCAGGGGTATGAAGAGAGCCGCAAAGGACTTGGCTTCGGGGCTCATTGCAGGTAAAATCATCACTACGGGTGCGAGGCATTGGACGCAGAGAGCAAGGGAAAGGACGATGGCAGGAAGGACAGATAGGTTCCCCCTCATTCTAAATCAGCCTCTGCCTGTCACGGTCAGTGGGATTGATGGGTCTGCACATCATTATTTCTCGTAAGCTCTCAATGGCCCAGAGCACCAGAGCTATTTGAAAACCCAATTGAGCTCCAGCTCTGCTTTGCTCAGGGG
>NW_006434839.1:613657-650067 GCF_000325575.1 Pteropus alecto
GAGATGGGGGACCCCGGGGTGCAGGGGCGTCAGACACGGAAATGCCTCCCACCCCAGCTACCAGAGCTGCCGTCTGTTCTCCAGAGCTGGCAGCAGGTGCTGTTTTCATGGGGTGACCTGCGTGTACAGGGTGAGTCGTTGACATGGCGAGGATGCCTCTGTGGGGAGCGGCGGTTTTTGGGGTTCATCTTCCTGAGAAAGTGCAGACTAGAACGAGAAACAAACCCTTATGGCGCCTCCTACGGGCTCCTCTTAGGGAACCAGGAGGTCTTCCTCTCTTTTTGGCCCAGTGGTTCCCAACTTGGGGTGCATAGCAGAAACACCTACATCTAAAGAAAGATGTGAGGTCCCTGCTCCAAACAAATGAGGGTCCCCACGGTTTCCCTGGGCGTGGATGTTCTGACAAAGACTTCCTCGTTGTTTCTGGGGTGCAGCCTGGTTAGAAACCCCCGCGCGGTCCAGAGGGTCAGAGTCGGTCTTCATTCCCGGCCAGGGGGGTTCTTTCCTCGGTGAGCCTGGGACCTTGGGCAGGAAGAGCAGCTCTAGGACGAGGGTTCGACAGCTTTTCCTGGTGTCCCCAGCTTCCTCCCGGGCAGCCTGTGCTCCTCACCCTCTCACACGGGCTGCAGGTTCTGCTCTGCTCACCCCTCCGGGGCGTTTCCTTCCAGGCAGTGGGCTCGGCCGGCCGATAAGCCGGAGCAGTCTCAGGGGGCCACTCTCCGTGAAGTCAGCCTCGGCGGGGGGTTTGGCTGTCGACAGCTCCTGACATTCCGAGCCCTGCGATGATGGGAAAACTTGCAGTCAGTCATTGCTAGAAGACAATTGTTTTTCACAGGGTGGGGTGGAATGTTTTCTCAGGGCGTTATTAGCCAGGCCTGCTCAGGTGGTTTTGAGCTAGGAATCGGGAAATCCCAGGAAAGCTTAATCAGCTGTCACCCTTTTCCCCAGTCCCACGTCCTGATTCCCCTTTGGCCCCTTCTGCGTGCGCCTCACAGGTCGCGCTCAGCACGTTCCCGCCTGCTCCCTCTCTCCTTTCCTTCCTTCCCTCCTTTCTTATGAATGGAGCACCCACCATGTAGTATGTTGTAGATAAAGATGCTCTCGGCGACCTCTAACATGACTGGTGAGACCCGGAGCGCCCAGACAGTGGCAGCGGGCCAGGCGAGAGCCACAGCAGAGCGGCCCCGCGGACCCACTGGTCAGCGTCTGGTCAGCGTCCGTTCACTTAGATGAGTCGGGAGGATTGAGCGAGGATGAGCCAAAGCAAGTTGGTGGAGGGAGGAGACGGTGGCGCTCTGCTGCCTGGCTTAAGGGAGAGGACCTTTGGGGACGAAGTGGCGGAAGAAGCTACCTTAGGGCAGTCAGAACGCAGGTGGAGCCGACGCAAAAGCTTGGGGTCTCTGGACACCTGTCACTCACTGGTAACCTTGTGTGGGGAGCTCCTACTTGTAAGAGCATCCGTTGGTCAAGCACAGGGCTGCTGATGAGGGGAGGCCCCGGAAGGCGGTTGCGGTGACCGAAACTGTCCCCAGCATCCTCCACTGGTCGTGGTTTCACCTTTTCATCTCCTGAGGGAACCGCCGTCCCGTAGGGGCACCCCGATCCTGTGGCCCTCCCGGCCAGCTCCTTTGCTTCTCAGCCGAGCCGAGGAAAGGTGGGGGCAGGCGTCCTACTACTTATGACCCGATTCTCAAAAACAGTCGGTGTGTTTTACAGCTGGACAGATGCCACAGGGACCTTAAGATAAAGAAACGGAACGAGGCCCGCGAACTGAATTTCGGGAGAGGTGGATCCAAGTAGTGGCTAGAGCTGGGGATAAAAAAAGAGCTCTGAGCTTCCGTGAAAGCAAGGCAAAAAGGGAAATTTCCGGTTCTATGATGAGATAAAATGTACCAGTTTCTCAACAGAGCTGAAGATCGGAGAACTTTGCAGAACGTCAATCCTTTAAACAACGGAAGAGTCACTGCAGTCTAGCGGCAGGTTGTTAGGGCAGATTGTTCACCAGGCACACAGACACCAACCCTGTGGTGGGTCTTCCCCGGCCCCGTGTGATGTACCTCAAACACTTCCACCGTCCACAGGTCGGTCTGGCCCTGCTCTCTAAGGCCGTACCCTTGGCTCCTTCGGAGCCAGCAGTGCGTCCTGCACAGCCGTGGGGCCCTAGGTAGGCGCCTCCTTCATACCGCAGGGCACCTCCTGCCTTGCAGCATCTTTTTCTGTTTCAAAAGCTGTGTCACTCACCGGACCAGCAAATGCACAGATGGAGTAGCCCACAGAGGATGCTTCGCGGGTCCGGTTTATAGAAGAGTAAAGATGATCAGCACTCCCTATGCCTAACAAGGGATCCCATCCCCCCCAGTTTAGATCATCAACTTTCCCACTGGCCCTGGGACTCTCTTGGGTGTGCTTTTCAGAGGTGTGATCTTGGAGAGCGGTGTTGCCAAAAGCCTAAAGGTTTACTTGAATGTGTGGAAATTATTTGTACAATTTCATGTGGGAGTTACTTATATATGAACACAGTTTTCTGGAAAAGAGCGTCCGTAGTTTTTATGAAATTCTCCAATGGGCTCATAATGTCAAAAACGTTAAGAACCGTAACTGTGGGATTCGATCCGCACATCCATGTAACGCGGTGAGCCTTTCACTGCGAAGTAGCAGGCACAGAAGGAGGAGGGTCTCTCCATCTTGACCTGAGAACCGTGCCTTCCACACCGACTGCTCGGCGTGAGGTGGGCCCTTCCTCAGAACTGAAGCCCGTTCGGTGTCTCTAACACCTCGTCTGCCCTTTTCCCTGTTGCCAACTCATAATAAAATCGCAACATATCTATCTATAATGCTTTAGGGTTTATGAAGAACATCCAAATACTTCATCTATTTTGATCTTCACAATTGGTCCTGAGAGATAAACATCAGACTTTCCTTTTGACAGATGAGAAACCTCAAGCTCAAGGAGGTTTAATGATTGATTCGAGGTTTTGCCAAAGCTGGTAGGTTCTATCTGAGTACATACCGGAACCTGCATTATGTTTAAAGTCTATTCCGCCTGCTGGGAAACAGAGAGAAGTCGGGAAAGCTGGACTTTCCACATAGCTGAAGCCATTCGAAGCTACCGATACCTCTTCCTGTCGCTGTGACCTTCTTAACTTGGTGCTCTAAAATGAGCTCTCAGCCCCTCAGTACATACATCACAAATTACTGCTCATGACATATTGCATAAAAGGTGACTTGCTAGGTGATGGCTCAAGTTAAGAGCGTAAGCAGCATATACTAAGCCTTGGGTACACAGACAAATGTCCGGGCCGCAGAGGTAGCCACACGACATGTACAATGGAGGGGTGGGGGCAGTGCCACGGGGAGCTTTTCCTCACCTTGGGTAGACCTCACTTGCTTTGCCCCCCTTGCCCAAAAGGATTTGGTGCTCAGGCCATCAGAAAGAACTTCTTATCCTGAACCCCACCCCCCAGGAGGCCTACGTGATGGAGCAGGATAAAATCCGGCTGGTAGGGGAGCTGGTGACCGTCATCGGAGCTGTGATCATGCTGCTCCTGGAGGTGAGTGCAGGTGGGGTCCGGGCGAGGCCATCTACTGAGTCCCCCGGCTGAGCTGCAGTCTCCATGGGTTTTCTGTTTTACTGGCCTCTTCCCAGATCCCGGACATCTTCAGGGTTGGTGCCTCTCGCTACTTTGGACAGACCGTCCTCGGGGGACCGTTTCATGTCATCATGTGAGTGTCCCTTCCTTCGAGCCTGAATTATTCCAGGTCTCTCTGGGGCCTAGACCTCAGGTGACCCTCACCGCCAGGGCTTCCTGTCTCCAGGAGGCTTGGCTGCATGACTGTATGTGCGTTTTAGATGCATGACTGTATGTGCGTTTTAGATGCATGACTGTATGTGCGTTTTAGATGTATGACAAGACTAGGCCTGCGTGTGTGGGTACCACCCAAGTCACGGGCGTGCTGGAGGCGACCCGGACTGCTTCCAGCTCTCCTCATTCCCTGCTTCCCCCTCTCCCCCCAGCATCACCTACGCCTCCCTGGTGCTGGTGACCATGGCGATGCGGCTCACCGACACCAGCGGGGAGGTGGTGCCCATGTCCCTCGCGCTGGTGCTGGGCTGGTGCAGCGTCATGTACTTCGCCCGAGGCTTCCAGATGCTGGGCCCCTTCAGCATCATGATCCAGAAGGTCAGTTCCTTCCCCAAAGTTCCCTCTGGCTTCAGCCATAGGACCTTCCCACTCGGAGCGGGGAGGGAGTGGAAGTGGAAAGAGTAGATGCTCGGTGTGGATCTGGCGAAAGTTTGGGGACCTCCTGCTAAGAGATAGATGGAAAAAGGGTGACCCCGTTCTCCGTCCCCTTCTCTGTCTCCCACAGATGATTTTTGGAGACCTAATGCGTTTCTGCTGGCTGATGGCCGTGGTTATTCTGGGATTTGCCTCAGGTAAGCGCACTGCTCCCTCCCCCACTAGATTACGGGATCCAATTCTCCAGAAAGATCGCGCTCACCCTCGCTCTCAGTTCTCACGTACGCTCCCTTTCGCTTTTTATTTTATTTTCCTGATGGAAGGTGAGTCAAAAAGCACACTCGTATCCACAAGATCAGGGTCACTCAGGGTGGCCTAGAAGGTAGACCCATGTGTTCTGAACTTCTGGGCCAATAATATTCATGTTGACTAACCTCCCTACGAGATCTTTAAAGGAGGGATTAAAAAAAAAAAGGGATTTGGACAGAGAAGGGATATTAAACAGGAAGACTGGCCAGTTGTGGATCTCAGAAAATTGTAGGCAAACAGAGACAGCGCAGTCCTTAGCTCTTCCGCGTTCACACTTCAGAAGAAGAAACGTAGAGCGTTCGATAGCGCACAATGTGCTGTTTCTCCTCTGTGTGGTCAAAGCTGAGAGAAAAGGAAAGAATTCTAAAAAGGTGGCACAAAAGACGACATTCGGAGAGTCTGAAGAGTGAGAGAGGGGACAGAAGAGGTGTGACGAGAGACGAGACAAAGAGGGGGCAGGGACCCCGTAAGGTCCGGGGCGCAGTGGGGGACAGCAGGGGAGCAGCAGACAGAGCCGGAGGGAGGGAGAGGGGAGGCAAATGAGGAGAAGAAAAATCCTGGCAACGGCGGAAAGAGGAGGGAAGAGAGAAAGACCACAAGTCGAAGCTCGTTTTCGGCGTCTGCAACCCAACAGCCACAAGTTGAGGGGGCGTCTTAGATGATGCTGGGAGATGCGCCCCCCTCCCTGCCCCCGCCAACTCTGAAAGACCAAGGCTCGGGACAAAGGGACTATTCCTGTCCTAAAAGTCCCCTGTTTAATGGGGGTCCCCACAAACAGTCGACCCAAACAATTGCACCAAGAGCTGAGCTGTGAAAGGGTAAATTGTGGGGCCTGCCTGGTCGGAGGGTCCCTCACACACCCTTTCCGTCATCTGCACGCACACGGCTGCAAAACGAGCTAATGCTGACTAGACCCAGAAGCTCCTAAACGATCTCTTTTTTTCTTAAGTAAAAAAGCAGTGTTTCGTCCTAGACCCTATTTCTGCTCTGGGGATCACCTCGCTTACATTACAGCTCCCCACACAGAGAAGAGCCTTGTAAAGGTGCTAGCGCTGTAATGAGGTTCCAGGTGGTCCAGGACCATCCACCGGCTACACGGCGATCCAGCCAGGGGATCTCAGAGTGATGGATGGTGATCTAACGGCCACGGAGATTTTCTTTAAAAGTGCTTTTCTTTTAAGCTTTTCATGTGCTCAGTTCTTTAAAATTACTGAAGATTCCACGCATTCTAATAACAACTTGCCTTTTAAATATTTAGTTTTTGAAAATATAAAACCTAGTGCCCCGCCCCCTTATCCACAGCTTTGCTTCCCATGGTTTCAGTTACTCACAGCCAACCACAGTCTGAAAATATTAAATGGGAAGTTTCAGAAATAAGCCGTTTGTGAGTTTTAAATCGCACACTGTTCTGAGCAGCGTGATGAAATTATCCCTCTGCGTCCCTCCTGGGACGTGAGCCATCCCCCTGGACGGCATCTTCACGCCGTGGACTCTCCCCAGCTATTAGTCACTTAGTAGCCACCTCGGTTATCGGATGGACCATGTCAGTACTGCAGGGCTAGTGTTCAAGGCACCCTTATTTCACTTAGAAATGGCCCCAAAGCCCAAGAGTAGTGATGCTGGCGTTTCGGAGATTCCAAAGCGAAGCCGTAAAGGGGCTTCCTGCACGTGGAAAGTGAGTATGGGATAAGATATGGAGAGAGACCACGTTCACGGAACTTTTATTGTAGCACATTGTTTAAATCGGTCTATTTTATTATTCGTTATTGTTTTCAATCTCTTGCTGTACGCAACTGATAAATTAAACTTTATTGTCGATATGTGTGTACAGGAAAAACATAGCATCTGTAGGGTTCGGTACTGTGGGTGGTTCAGGCGTCCGGGGGGTCTTGGAACAAGTCCCTCATTGATCGGGGTGCAGGGGACTACTGTATACCTCTAATATTTTGCTAGGTGGTTGAGTATTGTCATTATCCAGAGTGATGAACCCTGTCATGGGACATCTCAGGGTGTCCACAGGTAAACTGTGGCTTACGCGTGTGCCTTCGCACGTCCACCCTTGCGGCCGTGTGAGTGTGCGTGAATGGAGGGAAGTGGCGTGAATGGAGGGAGGTGGCGTGAATGGAGGGAGGGGGCATGACTGTCCCCCGGGCCCGACCTCATCGTGGTGACTCTCTCTTTCCTCCTGTCACCCTTTTCCTGGCGGAGCAGCGTTCTTTATCGTCTTCCAGACGGAGGACCCAGAGAAGCTGGGGGAATTCTACGACTACCCCACGGCACTGTTCAGCACCTTCGAACTGTTCCTCACCATCATCGACGGGCCCGCCAACTACGACGTGGACCTGCCCTTCATGTACTGCATCACCTATGCGGCCTTCGCCATCATCGCCACGCTGCTCATGCTCAACCTGTTCATTGCCATGATGGGCGACACTCACTGGCGGGTGGCCCAGGAGCGGGATGAGCTCTGGAGGGCCCAGGTGAGTTTGCCAGTGTTCATCTCACTAAGGTGGAGGGGATGGAGAGAACAATCGAAACGGGATGTGTCATGGCGGACGACTCTTAGGAGAGTCACGGAAAACCCAGTGGGACCATCGCCTCAACAGAGGTACATTGGGATAGGTGGAGGGGACCAAAGGGGGGTAAAATGGGAGGATAGGGGTAGGTTGACCACCCAAGATCGGAAGGTGTTGATCACAAGGGAAGAGTAGACCCAGGAGGCATTTCTGAGTCCAGTGGGAACCAGAAACCATCTCGTTCTCATATATCCTGGTTTTTAATTTGGACCTTATCTTTCATTACCTTCTATAACTACCTGTTTCTCTGTGATCTTTTCTCTATGTTATCATAGGCAAATTCAGCTTTGGAGTTGGAAGTGTGTTTAGTGCTCCTTTAGTTGATTTTCTGCCCAGTGTATAATCATTTACTGGTCAGAGGAGTCATTCGGTGTTTTTTTAAATGCCGATCAGGACCTTATTATCATGTGGATTTGGGCAGTGGGTGGGAGGAGAGCTTACAAAACATTTCAGACTTTTTTTTTTAATTGGAAAAGTCCATGTGACAATGAGCTCAAACCTAACTTTCTGTAATCCATTCTTTGGCCCTCGTCTTTTCTTCTTGGATACGGCAGGACACACTCTTCCATATGAGCACCAGTCAAATATTTGAATACAGCCATTATTTATCCTCCCCGACTCTTCATACATTTAACAATTATTTAGAGCCTGCCGTGTGTGAGAAACGTCCAAGAGCTGGGGATACAAATTAAGCATGGACACGCCGATGCACATCTGTGCCCACAGTTTGGAGCTCACGGTGTGGTGGGGAAGACAGACATAAAACAAATGACTTCCCGGAAAGCTGCACAATTGCAGTAAAAGTGTCGTAGTGAAGTAGAACACGCTGAGGACAGGACGCAACCGCAGAGTCTGACTGGAAAGTTAGGAAACACTTTTCTGATAGAGTGACGTTCAAGATGGAAACATGGGGTAGCCAATGAAGAATGATGGAGAGGGATGGAGGTTAGAGTTTCTATCGGTCAGGACTGTTGGCTACAGGGCTAGAAAACCAAACTCGAGTACACTTAAAAAACAAAACAAAACAACAACAACAACAACAAAAAACAAACAAGACAGCAGGAAGAGGATGTGTTGGTCCGCATAAATGAAAAGAAACAAGACAGGAAGAGGATGTGTTGGTCCGCATAAATGAAAAGATGAAGGAATTAAACCAGTTTTAGGCAGATCTGGCCAGAGCCCAGATCTTCACTTCACACGTTACGTTCATTCTTCTGTTCAACTCTCTTTCGTCCAGACTCTTCTAAGGGGGTCTCTCCCATCATGCTGGGGAGATAGCTCAGAGAGGCTCTAAACTCCCAAAGGAAAGAGCAGGTGTACCACAGAGCACCATTCCAAGGCCCCCGTTCATTTTGGATTCTGCGTGCCTCCTAACGCTATGAAGTACGTAGCCTTGAAAAGAACATCTTTCCCCCAGCGAAACCCATTACAATGAGTGTGAGTCATAGGATCCTTCAACTGAAGGTTAAGGCCAAGGACTAGATGGTGGTGGTGGTAGAATTTGGGGGAGAACATACTAATTAGCCAGAACTGTGTGCAGTCCAGTCCACTCTGACGGACTGAGAGCGGTGACAGAGATTGCCTAAATGAAAGATGGGCGTTGTCACCAGAGAAGGTGGGGGTCTGAAAGATGGCGCCAGGAGAAATAATAAACGTCCTTCGCAAGATAAAGAAGCAGAAGGGCTATCCAGGGAAAGGGCAGAGAGCGATCTCAAGTCCTAGGGTTGGAGGGAGCTTGGTCCAGCTAAGAAATAGACAGAAGGTCGCGAGGTGTGGACTGTCTAAAAAGACAGGGAAGAATACAGAGTGGGGGGTGGACTTTTGAAAGATTCGTCGTTCCTTCAATGAGTGAAGCTTCCTGGGCCCCATCCATCCCGATGGCGCCATTCTCTTTGTGACCTAACCGATCGTGGTCCTTTTGAAACTAGAGCGGTCCTGACACGATTGGAGGGAGGCAGGCAGGTCATGAAGAGCGGCCGTGTCTTTCCTCGCTTTGGACACTATGCTGTAAATTGCACCTAAAATCGAGCTACGTCTTTTAGAAAGGATGCAGTTGGCCCCTATGAAGCTTACGACCAACCGGAACCCTCACGTCTCCCACCCTTGCTGCACAGCTTGCTCAGCTGGGCTCCTTTACCGCTTCTCTGTGCTTATACAGATACGTGAGCCTTAAACACAAATGGAGAAACTTGCATTTAGTTTCCTTACCTTTTATGTTATTGGTTTTTGACCAGCATTCCAGTCTGCTGAGGTCATTTTTTTCTATTGCTTCTGTCACCTTGCAAATGACATATCCCTCCCAGTTTTGTGTCACGGGCCTATTTGATAAGTGTTTCTTCTGTGCTTCATCTAAGTAATTAATGAAGGCTGGGCGAAGTACAGGACATGTGACCTGCCACTAAAACTTTCCCCAGCAAGTCTGCGTCATTAAGGCACTCTTTTCCTCCTAGGGGGTGGGCATTTAATTCGCTATACATTCCCTGAATACCAACAGCACTACTTCATCTGCCAGGTCACTGAGATGCTATTTAATCATTTTATTTAAATCAAGATAGTTGGTCTATGGCTTTTCTATGAAAAAGCAAATGAGGTTAGTCTGGAATGACTCATTTTCCATGAATCCGAATAGTAATTTAGGAGTCGCTGTTTTATTCATAACACTCGTAAAGGATTCTCTCTCCTTTTATGACTAATGATGAGTAAAGCAGGTAGCACAGGCCAAGGGGTGGGTGAATGCCTGTCACCTCCACTGACCTCCGGTGTCCTCGTCCCACCGATGCCTCAGGGTCCTCTCTGTCGGTGGCCTCCAGCACTCTCTGAACCCCATCGTTCTTTCTGAGTTCTTCCTCTGCCTCCCTGCTGCTTCCAGGTCGTGGCCACCACGGTGATGCTGGAGAGGAAGATGCCTCGCTTCCTGTGGCCTCGCTCTGGGATCTGTGGGCGCAAGTACGGGCTGGGGGACCGCTGGTTCCTGCGGTGAGTGGCAGCGTACACGCGTGAACTGAAAACGTGTGACGCCATGGGGGCAAGGGTGACCGGTTCCGCATTTATCGCCCTCCTCTCCATTTTCGAGATCCCAAGGGAGACGTCATGACTGTATAAAGTGAGACTGTGTCGCCCAGTCTGGAGCAGGGGCTGGAGCGGAGTCGGGGTGAAAAGCATGGCGGTAGCGGAGGCCGGGCTGGGTGCGCCTCAGGGCAGTGACACGGAAAGGCTACATACGTGTGTTCATGCCGGATGCGGGCATGGTCCTCCACCTTGCTCCAGCCTTCTTCCCACCTGACCCTCATTTCTAGTATATTCTTGCCTCGACGCTGACCTCCTTCATCCTCTACCCTGAGCTCGTCGCCTGCGTCTCTTGTCTTATTTATTTCCTGAATTGCATCTCCTCATCTTTGTGCTGTATCTATTTCTTCATTGGCTCTGTTTCCTCTTTCTCATTCACCCACATTCCCCCAGCACCGTACCCACACACACGCCGCACTAGTCTCCAAATCCTGACCGCGAGGCCTCGCCGGCCTCCACCCCGGTTCACGCTCCTCTCCACGGCCCTTCCCTTCCCTTCCCTCGATCCGCGATGCCCTTCTCACTTCGCCTCTGCTCCCTTCCTCCCCTTTTCCTCCTGGCCCAGTCTCCTCCACGTGCCCCCATGCCCCCGAGTCCCCCCATCTCTCCCCAGCTCGACTGAGTCCTTTCCCCACTTCTGTCCTCAGAATCGAGAGCCACCAGGATCAAAATCCCTTGAGAGTGCTTCGCTACGTGGAAGCGTTCAAGTCCTCAGACAAGGAGGATGGACCAGAGCACCTTTCTGAGAAGCGGCCCTCTGTGTTTGAAAGTGGGGCTGCAGCCAGAGCCTCCCTGGGCTCCCCGACCCCCTCTCTGTCCCGGACCACATCCCGCAGCAGCAGCAGCCACCGCGGCTGGGAGGTCCTTCGCCGCAACACACTTATGGGACACTTGAATCTTGGACTGGACCTTGGTGAGGGGGACGGAGAGGAAAACGTCTACCTTTGATCGGGACCCCTGTTACTCTGGATGCAACTCCAGGCGGCCTGGCGGGGGGGCGGGGGCTGGGGGCAGAGAGAGGGACACTCTCCTGTGCAGGTAGCTAAGGTCCATGCCCGTTAGCCACGGGAGGGTGGACAGAACAATTCTTCAGGACCAGGCCTCATCCTTCACCTGAGCATTTCTGGAGGCGGGCCGTGGGCATCCATCGTCCCACACACCTTCTGGGTTCTTGGAAGTCCCACATCCTAGGAAAAGAAGGTATCCTGTCCAGCAAAGTTGGACTTGGCTGTCAAAGACATGAGATAGGGCTGCCAGACTACTGTCTGGACCATGCCTCCTTCTGCCCCCTGCAGGCACTAGGAAGTAGTCCGCTGTGTAGCCGGCCTGCGCCCACAGGCCGGATGTGGGAGAGCCAGGCCAGGCACTGAGGTGCTGGCCCTTCTCTTCCTCATACACCCTGGCAGGACTGTCTCCCCATCTAGCAACCAAACCCCGCGAGAGGAAAGGTTCTTTATCCTTGCTTTATTAAAAAAAATTACTGTGGTAAGATACATGGAACATAAAATTTACCATTTTAACCCCATTTAGGTCTACAGTTCAGTGGCATTAATTACATTCACATTGTTGTATTCAGCGGCATTCACCTACGGAACTTTTTCGTCATCCGAAGGTGACACTGTTGTACCCACTAAACATTAACTCCCCACGCTCCCTTCCACACAGCCCTTGGTAACCAATACTCTACTTTCTGTTATAAAATGGACGGTTCTAAGCACCTCATCACAGTGGAATCCTACAGTGTTAGTTCTGTCGTGGCTGACATATTTTACTCAGCATAATGTTTTCAAGATTCATCCATTTCATAGCATGTATCAGAATTTCATTCCCTTTCAAGGCCAAATAATAATTTAATTGTATGCAGATACAAATTTTGTTTATCTTTTCACCCATTAGTGGACATTTGGGTTGTTTCTACCTTTTGGCCGTTGGGAGTAATATGGCTGTGGGCACTGGCGTGTAATTATCCAAGGCCCTGCTTTCAGCTCCTCTGGGAGTAGAGGTGGACTTGCTGGATCTCATGGCAAAATCTACGCTTCATTCTTTGAGGAGCCGCCACACTGTTTTCCTCCAGCAAAATACAAGGGTTCTGATTTCTCTACGTCCCCATCAGTAGCCATCCTGATGGGTGCGCCGCGGAATCTTACTGTGGTTTCGATTTGCGTTTCCTAATGGCTAATGACATGGAACAGCTTTTTGCATGCTTCTTGTCCATCTGAAAATCTTTTTTTTTTTTTTTTTAAGGAAATGTCTAGTCAAGTCCTTTGCCCATGTTTGAATCGTGTGGATGTTTTTGTTGTTCCTGAGTTGTCTCATCCTTGCTTTTTGAGGCTCAGAGTCTAAAGCGTTTGCATCTCATTTGCATCCTTGTGTGTCTTTAAGAATGTGTGGTAAATTATGCCTTTCTGTGCTTGAAGGGACTGTCCCATTTTTTTTTTTTACGGGTCAGTCCCTGGTTTGTCCCTCAGGTGGCTCATTAGCAGCTAATCATCCTTGTGCTTGGAGTTAGCTCCTGGCTATGTCTCCTGCCAGTCACATTTCCCTGTGACCCTGTGACCCTGTGACCCTGTGACCCTGTGCTGAGTCATCGGATGGATGCCGATAACAGAAGATGGGCCGCCCCTCTCCTGGAAGGAAAGTGGGAAATCGGTGTCCAAGGCGCCCGTTACAGGGCCTCACGTGCAGCCCCCCCACTTCCCTCCAGCCCCTCACTTCCCGTCTCAGCCTGATCATCACCCTCACCAAGACGCCATGATAATTTTAAGAGGACCGCAGTCTAGAGTAGCCAAGAGATGGTAGGCGAGATCTGCGAAGCGCGGACAGGTCCGTGCGGATTCTCGTGCGGAGCACAGGGCACTGGCACGGCGAGGACCGCATGGATGCGCACGCACGCATGCACCCGTGGGTGCACCGGCGCCCGTCACCGTCATTCCTCGTGTTCCCGTCCTCCGCGGAGGCACTTCCTCTCCTGTGGAAAGCCGAGCTCCTGTCTGTGTCGCAGATCCGGTTTCCTCTGTGTCTGTCCTTCCCCAGTCGTCCGTGTCCATCGCCGTCTCCTCCGCTCTTCTCATGCGTGTATCTTCCCCGTCCCCCCCCCCCCCCAGTCATCACACAGCCATGCTCTGTCCTTGTCCATCTTCAAACAAATCTTCAAGCAAACGCCCTCCGCCTCTCCTTCCGGCTACAGTCGCCCTATCTTTTTTACTCCCTCTTCAGGGCCAAACTTCTTAGGAGAAGACGCCACTGACCCCACACTGAGTCCTCAGTCCATTGTGATCTGACCTTACCTCTCCTCGCTACTGACATCACTCTCATCCAGGTTATCTATCCACCTGTAGCTAAGTACACTGGACCCTCCGGTCTTGCTTAAACTCTCTGTAGTATTCGGGTTATAGCCAACCACTCACCGCCTCTCAGCACGTCTATCGGCTTCCCCTCTACCAATCCCTTAAATATTTTTGGTCTGCAGGCTCTCCGTCTTCCTCATCACCTGGGTAGTCCCATCAACTTCTGTAGATTGTATTAGCATGTACGTTTCTGATTCCCATCTCTATATCTGCAGTTTAGATCTGTCACCTGAGCTCTAGGCATGAACAGCTTGGATGTCTATCTATCGAACAGCCGTTCCTGGATATTTTACAGACACCTCAAACTCAACATGTTCCAAACGGAACAGCTTTCCATCCTCACCAAACCCGCTCCTCCACCGGTGCCCCCAACTAATTAATAGGCAACGTTGCCCAAGCCAGCATTCTAGGCATCATCTACACGTCTGTCTTGACTCTCCTATCCAGCGAATTTCAAGTCTTGTGGATTCTATTGCCTAAAACATCGCCTTTGAAAAATAACTAATTTTGATTAATAATCCATCACATGGTACAAAATTCAAAGAGCGCACAAGATACATGGGGAATGAAAGCTTTCCTACCTCTCTCTCCGGCCCTTCCGGTGTTCTTCCCAGGGACGTTCACGTACAAAAGTTTGTTTTATATCCTTCCAAAAATACTCTATGCATATCTAAGCATATGTATGTATATATTCCTCTGAAGAACATATGCGAATATACAATATATTAGAAAAACCTTTCCTGCTTTTTGTCGTAATGTATTTTGAAGAACGTTCCATGCCAGTATCACATTAAACAAACCTCTCGTGGTCTCTGCCTCTCCCAGCCCTATTGTAACTCTGAAACTGTGTTATTATAACTCAGCACTGTGTCCTGGCGGCAGCACAGGAAGAGGTCTCCAGCTGCTCTATCCGCTCGCCATCCTGGTTCTCCAAGCCATAGTTCACCCTGCAGCCAAAACGGTCTTTGCCAGACACAACTCTTGCCTCAAACGGTGGTCTTCCAAAAGCCCTCCCACGAGCCGACTCTCGCAACCTCCCCTGGGGCACACTGTGTCACCGAGCTAAGTTATTATTAGTGCTGAACGGTGCTGCAGTCTCCTCCTCCTCGGCCTTCACAATTTCCGTGCCTTTCTACCTCTCTGCACCCGTCCCCGCTTCCATCTTTGTAACGTCTATTGATCCTCCAGTTCTCAACCTGATCCTGCATTGGTCGTGCGTCTGTCTGTGTGGGGGGCGGTGTCCCTGTCTCACAGGCCAGGTTAGAGTACACCTGCTCTGTTTCCAGGGCACCTGTATCTCCCTTTGATTGCACATCCTGTGCTTTATTGAACTTACTTGTTTGAATGTCCATCTTCTTTAGTAGATTATAAACTCCACAGAAGCAAACATGATGTCCACCTCATTCGGCCTCGTGTCCCCTGTGCGTGGCACAATTCCTGGTACCACGCAGTGCGTAATAAATATCCATTAACTGAATCTATGAAGGATCGACCTGTTTTTTTATTCTAAGTTCTCCCAGTGTCCATACTTCCGTTTTTCCCCCACCTGTCAAAGTAGTAAAAAAACAAAACAAAACAAAAAACAAAAAAACCTTTCTTTGAGTAGGGTTGTAATAATTAAAAATGAGCAGATTATAGGGGTGGAAACACTTCCGTTAGGAAAAACACCAAAACGGATGTGATCGTTGAGAATTTCCCAGTGCATACACATGCGTGTGGTATATATACCTCTGGGTGTGTGAGAAGGAGACAGAAAAAGAGAGACAGAGAAAAGGGGAAAGAGGAGGAAGAAGCAGAGAAGATAGGGAAAATTACAAGGAAGAAGAAAAGAAGAGAGAAGCCCATCGTCAGAGCTCTGAGCCGGATCTGACCAAACTGTCTGGCGTGTGGCTTCTTCTCAAAGCAGCGTTTAAGGCAGTCGACAAGATTGTGTGTCTGCCCTCGGGAGCCCGGCCGAGAAAGGAAAAGCGGCCAGCTCAGCCACGGCCGCACCACATGGCAGGTCGGGTAAGTGGGCCATGCGCCGAAGGGCTCAAATGACTGGCAGATGTCTGGGCCTGACAGGCGGCTGCCAGCTTCATTGATGGGGCTCCCGACACAGAGATGGCGAGTAAAGAAAAACAGCTGTTTGGCCTAAGGAATTCTTTGGGTACCCCCAAATAGTTACCATTCTCCACCCCCGTCTTCCCACACCCCCCACTTTTACTTCAGAATATAGAGCACAGAAAACTCTCGCTCCTGCCTGCCTCGCAGGCCAGAGGCAGGGAGATGACAGAGGAGACAGGTGTTGCTCTCACAGCAGGCGCTGGGCTTTAAAGATACGTCTCCTCCCAACTGTTCGCAAGGTATTCTGCTGGCCAGGTTCTGGGTTCTGGTAAGAATGGTCGTGGGGCCCCTGAGGAATGATGGCTCTGCGGGCAGCGTCGAGAAGGGACGGCAGAGGTCAGTGTCCCTCCCTTGAGCCTCACTGAAGGAATGCCAGAGAAGCTCCTGGCTCCTGAGGCTGAGGGAGGGGTGAAGGGAGAGGGGAGGCTGGTGAAGAAAGGGCTGACGGGCCCAGCAAGGGCGGGGCGGGAAAATGGAGTTGGAGCGAGAGCAACCCGGGGCATCTACAAGGCGCCCGTGCACACCTGAGTTCACACGATGAAAAGCCGAGAAAACACCTCAGCGTGGGGCCAGGGTCAGCTCCTTCTCCAGACCGGGCCCACCTGTTTCTTAAAAGCTAATGGTGGGCGGGGGCGGGGGGGCGGTAAATGAGAAATGTGCAGAGAAGGGAACACTTTGACCGTGACGCTGAGTGGGCTGGCTAGTGCGGCGCACTCGCTGTGCCCTGGGGGGCGGGGGCAGCCAGGGGCAGCCACCTGGGGCAGGACTGGACACACCTGCTTCTTTCACTTATGCCACTTCTTTGTTATCCTGGCATGGAAGAGGCGGCGGTTATAGCCCTGGGGCCCGAGGGAGCAGGGGCTTGTGCAAGGCCAGGCTGCAGCTGGAGGCACTGAGTGTGCGTGTGCCGGCCCCCTGTGAGGGGGCGTCTGCTTGTGTGTGTGCACACGTGCACAGACGGTTCCTAAAGGACCTCTCTTTTTCCCGCAATGCTTTCGCTCCTTCCCTGGTTATGTGCCTAACTCCTTCCTGGTCAAGTGCGGGGCTGCCATAAAATTCCCCTAAGAGAACACCATCGCCGGCCCCCTGCCCCCCACCGCGGACTCCACGGGCCAGTGGCTGTCTTGGGCTCTGGGCTAAGCCGAGGGCCACTCAGCTCGCCTCTGCCAGCTTTCTCGGTCCCTTGAGCATCCCCACTGGACCGCCAGGGCGCCTTAGGGAGGAGGCGTGCGGGTGCAAATCCGGCTTGAGCGCTCCGCTCTGCTGTGGTGTTCGCTGTCGGTTCCCGACGCGTCCGCCTGACATGGTTATGAAGAGCGTAGTGGCATCCGCGGGATCGCTGACAGCTCACTGGTGGGGAGAGCCGTGATCGCGCGTCTACGCCTCTCCCTCGTTCACCTCTCGTGCTCTTGCTCGCTCTGCTTTTCCTCATCCCTCTCCAGCCAGACACTGCCTTCCAAGTCAGAGATAAGAAGGTGAAGGAGAGAGACAGAGAGATCGACGCTTGTGGCTATGTGAGGGTGACCTCTGACCCAGCCCCGAACGGATGGCGAGTCTCTCTTCCCAGGACTCTCAGACCCGGCCCCTCCCCTCCCCTCATAAACCGGGTCTGGAGGTGGCTGCTGCCAATCGCTCTTGGAAGCCAGACACTGCCTTCCAAGTCAGAGATAAGAAGGTGAGGGAGAGAGACAGAGAGATCGACGCTTGTGGCTATGTGAGGGTGACCTCTGACCCAGCCCCGAACGGATGGCGAGTCTCTCTTCCCAGGACTCTCAGACCCGGCCCCTCCCCTCCCCTCATAAACCGGGTCTGGAGGTGGCTGCTGCCAATCGCTCTGTCTTTTCCCAGAGAAATCTGTCTGCCTCTTTATCGTCTCTCTCCCTCTGCGTGAGAACCTGGTGAGCTAGAAAGAGACAGCTCCCAGGCCCCGTGGCCTCTGACCCACACCCTCCGGGCCTTAGGTCAGTGATCACTCCCTGACCCTGGGTCTCAGGCCAGCCAGGAGGGGGAGATGGAGGGAGTGGCCGCAGCCACAGGTGCCTTTCTGCGCACACGCCACACCCTCCCCTTCACCCCAGGTGCTGCTCACTTCCTACCTTCTGCAGGCCAATTAATCTTTCGATGGCAGCAGCCATTGTCTCCATGTGTGGGCTGGGGATTGACAAACACGCACCTCCCATGACCCCCCACCCCAACACACACGCCCTTCCTGGCCACCTTCCCTTGTTCCCCTGTCACCTTCTGGGCCTCTCTCTTGCACACTGACCCACTTTTGCCTTTGGGCCTAGGCAAGGGAACACACCCACTAAATAGTTTGCCATTTCCTTGGCACAGACCCTTCTCCATAGAACACAATTCGACACAGACGCCATGCCAGGTTCTCGGGTAGGGAGAGAGAAGAACATGATGGGGTCGAGCCTCTGCCTCCGAGGATCTGCAAACGGAGGACTCGGGCAGGTAAAGGGACGTGTTACTGCAGCGCCATGCTTTGAGGGTCAATCAAGAGAGGCGGTCGGAGCACAGAGGGGACTGGCATCCGGTCCGCAGGGGGCAGAAAAGAGAGAGCATGACACTTGAGCTGAGCTTCAAGGCAAGAGCTGGAGTTGATACACCAGATACTTGCTGTGAGGCGTCTTCCAGAACCGGGCCGGGCCTGACGTGGTTTCTGAGCCTGGTACGGGGAAAAGCCACAGACTCAGTTTCCTCCCCACTCACTTCAACGGGGAGCACGGGAGCCCGAGATCAACGCTCCGTTTGGGAGGGAAATGGGGTGCAGGCCGTGGGATGAATGGTACGGACACCCACCTTGTGCAGGCGGTAACAGTCTGAGGTCGGATCTGCTCTGATCCCGTAGGGGGGGATTTGCCCACGGAAGGGGACGCTGGCCACTGAAAGGGCTTCAGGACCCCAGAACAGCGGCAGAAGAGAAGACGGAGAGAATAAAGCAGAGGCTAATCCTGTGCACCTGCCGGGGGCCAGGCACCTCCCACTCCGGTTGCATCTAATTCTCAGCGCCGGCCTGCTCTGCTCGTTAGCTGTTGTCATTCTCCTTTTCCAGACTGGCACCTAAGGCCCAGAGAGGGCGGGGCCTGGCGTGAGGTCAGGTGACCCACCTGACTGTTCGTTTTGCAGACAGGACGCTGAGGCTCAGAGAGGTAGACTAATTTGCCCAGGATCTCTCACTGCTAATTAGCTGTTTGACTTTGAACCCAAACTGATCTGGCCTCAAGGCCTATGCTCCTGCCAGTACGAGATGCAGGGCCCCCAAGACAATACCTCTACCGAAAAGTTACTTCCAGGACATGGTCGATTTCAAATATTCCCACCCAAGCAAAGATAATAAAGCAAATGACTTGCATGCACATGACGCTGTTCGCATGTAAAGTCTTTTCATGTCCCTTATCTTTAATCCTGACAACGAGCCTGTGGAGTGCATAGGGCAGGATGACTGTCCTCCGTTTAAAGGCAAGGAAGCTGATTCTCGGAGAGATTGTGTGTCCAAAGTCACGGATCTCATTAGTGCGGAGCCAGACGATCACCCAGGGCTTCTGGGCTCCTGGAGAGACCTGTCCCCACCATAGCTCCTGCACCTGCCTATGTGGACAGATTGACACATCCTGACCCGGGCAGCTGGGGCGCTGCCCTCCACATCAAGTCTGCAGCAAGGGCTGACACAGACGGTACAACTCGTAGACAGCTTGGCACGATGCTAGCTCACGGTGCTCGCATACCTCGGACAGTGCACGGGTGAGTACGTCCGTCAGCCACCCTTGACGGGCACACCACCTCAGCCACAGAATCGCACACCGGCGCCTTCGGTGCAGACGGCAGCGGGCAGCAGGCAGCCCTGTGCTCTGGCTTCTCCCTCCCCACCCTGGACTGTGCACAGCCCTGACTGCGTAATGGTTCCTGGTCTTCTCTGCAGCTTGGGGACACATCTAAGTCAGCTTTCGTTGTGGGGAACTGCAGCAAGGCTGGGAGGAGGAGGAGGAGGCAGCAAGATGAGCCCGGGGCCTGAGAACTGGCCCCAGGACATAGCATGTGGGTGACGTGCTGATTCCTCCTGGCCAGTGAGCAGATCCCTATCAGGAGATCACAGCGTGCACTATCGAGTGCGCTATGGAGGGCCCCTGCGCGTGGCCCGTGCGGATGCGCTGAAATGCACCCGACTTTCCACTCCCACCGGCACAGGGCCCCACACACGGAGGGCGTGACGGGTGCTGGTGCAGTGGGCCAGGGGAGGTGGGGGGAGGTACAGAATAGTCTCTAGTCCTTTCTGTCCTGGTACTTGTCATTGAGGTGGCTGACCAGGGACCTCCTGCTCTTGTTGCCAGGTAGGTCCAGAATTGCCCAATAGCCACCTGGAGGATGTACTGTTTGGCTTCAGTCCCTCCCTGTACCCAGCTGGGACACCACCTTCTGGTCCCCTGGCTCCTGGCTCTCCACCCTCCTCTTGGCTCCCACCACACCCTGCTTAGGTATCTGTCACAGAATCTGCCCGGCCCTTGTGCCCCAGCCTTGTGCTGTCTTGCAGTCCTGGGGCGGCCCACCCCCTCCCCGAGGCTGCTCGTCCAAGGGCGAAGCTACAAGCCTGGCTGTGGGGCCAGCAGGCCCACTCCCCCAGGTCTGCCTCTCCGGCCCCAGCATCTTCTCCTCCTCTGCCCTGCTCCTTCCTGCCGTCCCCTGCCTCCCGGACCCTGCCATGAGGAGGAAGCACGGCTGCCTGCTCCCCTGCTCCCCCCACCCCCACGGCGTGAGCTGCCTGCAGTCAACAATTGCCCCGACGTCTAGAGCGAGTCTGGCATTTTGCTTGGTTTTTATGACAGAGGTGGCGGGGTGTCTGGGTGAGCGCTTGTGCTAAATAAATAGAATTCGAAAGACTTCTTCGGACCCCCTTGTGGTCCTGTCACCGAGTTTGTTGGATGGGGACAGAAAAAGAATAAGAAGTGCGGACAAACTGGGCGGGGGCGGGGCGGGGGGAGGGGCGGAGACGCTGATGAAACGCACCACTGCAGAGCCGCTGCTGGAGAAAGCTGCGGTTTCCAGGTTGAACATAGTTTGGAAATGGTTTGGCTTTGGGTTTGGCGTTTTAATAGGGATCCTGTCTCCTGAGCCACAAAGCAATCTGTTGACTCTAGGCTTAGTGGCTTCGCATGCTCTGAGCCCAGTGTCCCACTGCCCAGGGTGGAATGGAGCGGAGCGGAGAGCCAGCCCTCCCTGCCTGTCTGAAGGACCACACGCCTGGTCCCCAGCCCTGTCTCTGGGGAATCCCCATGGTGGAGGTTTTTCCCCTCACCCAGAATGACAGGCCACAGGGTCCTGCTGTTTGTAAGGCTAGAGAATGGCCAGAAGCCATGCACCCCTGGTTTGCCTGCCTACCTCTTCTCTCTCCTCTGCTTGGGTGGACATCTGCCCCTGTCATGCAGAGACAAAGAAAGACAGATGTCACCTGGGAGATCAGAGCCCCTTCTGATATGAGGTGCTTCTGATCGCCAGCCCTTCTGCAGGCGGAAGTTGAGGGGGGCTCCCTGGGGGAGTGGGGCATGTCGAAAGGAACAGGGAAACTTGAGTCGTGAGTTTTGCAGACCGGGAAACTAAAGGTAAGTGACTTGGCCAAGGTCACAGTGATTTCTGGTCAGACTGGGGCTGGAATGCAGACTTCCCGATCACATACTATGGCCCCCTCTGTTTTGCCTCTTCCAGAAGCCAGCCTCGTGTTTCATTCACCATATTTGGAGAGTTCTTCAGGGTCTGTGCAGATTTCAGGGGCTTAATTCCTGGATGTCTTCTTCCTCGGTACCTGAAATAAAGGAGTTTGGGATGAGGTAAGGTCGGGTGACAGAGTCTGGGGGAGGCGGCAGAGCAGAGGGGCCCAGCCTTGGAAAGCAGAAGGCTTTGGGGCCTGGGAGGGAGAGAGAGAAAGAGGGAGGAAGGGAACAGGCTCGGGAGGCATGGCCGTGGCCTTCGACACCCTCCTGCGCACTGCCCTGTCTCCAGAGGGGCCACACTGGGGCCGTGCACCGTGACCGCAGCCTGCGGAGACCCCCAGGTAGAGTTAGGGTCAGGTCGGAGCTCGGTGGGGCTCCCTCTGGCACTCAGCCACTTCCCTGTCACCTCCTTGGTAGGGAATATTGGAAACGAGATGCTCAGAGTCACTGAGCAGGTGAGTGGGGACTGCAGATAGACGGAGACATCTTCCCTGCAGAGGTGGGGCGGGAGAGGCGGGGACACGTGGCTGACTGGGGAGGGTGCTTGCTCATGGCCTCCATCCCACACGCCCTACACCCGTATGCCCAACTACGCCCTTGGGCACATTCTACTAAAGGGTAAGGGTCCAGAAGAACCAAGGCCCATGAATTAAAAACTCTACCGACACTTAGGACGATGCCAGAACACCGACTCACGAGCACGCATGCAACCCTGTTCTGAGACATGGCCATGACACCGATTCATCTCACACGAAGTGCACTGTGTGTGAACACGTTAAACAACGTGCACGCGCGTCTGTGAGAAGGGGCCACAGGCCGCACGGTGCCGTTCGCCTGCTCTCCCCGCCAGCCCCCGCCCCGCTCAGCCCCTGCCCCATTCCCCACTCCCACCGCCAGCTCAGCTCCTCAGCCCGTCTTCTTCTGGGTGTCCCCCAGATCTTTTTAAGTGAGGCTGGACCGTCCGAAGTCCCCCCGGTATGAGCGCTTGGGCAGCTCAAGGATGAGGACAGACAGGTGTCAGAAATGAGGGCTAAGGGGTGGAGCTACGACCAGCACCTGGGGTGAGGAAATGGACTAAGGTCACATTTGGGGGAAAAGTATAGGACGATTCTGCAGCATTTCAGACACTTGACCTGCGAGCCACAGGGAACGTAGAACCACAGGTGACTCACAGTCCTCTGGGGTCACAGGTTGGAGCTGGAAAGGACCGCGGAGGTTTCCAGAGCCGGTCCCATCCAGGTGGCCCCAGATCCGGCACTGGAGCCCCGCTCCTGGGGCTGTCAGCCTGACATCAGCAGAACAGCATGCTGCCCGAGCCCCGGGCAGTGCGGTGACATGCGCACGTGCACTCCCTGCTGATCTGTCACCCGCTCCTGAGCTGGCTTTACGAGCTGACGCACGGGGCTTGTGAACCCAGTGACTGGAACAAACTCCAAACTGAGTGATTGGTGGCTTCACCCTCGCTGCCCGGTGCCAGCTCTGCCACCATGGCCCCTCGGCCTGCCTCGCCAGTGCTGCCTGTGACAACGGAGCTAAGGAGACACCTCCGCGGGGGCAGGGATGGGGCGACAGAGACCGCTGGACTAGAAAACAAAGGGGCCGACATGGGAGAAAGAAGGGAAAGAAACCCCGCTCCCCAGAGACCCGCGGAAGCCATGGACACGGACGTGTCCTTCCCACATCACGCCCCACCCCCCACACACACACATACACAGCACACAGCACAACCACACACAGATGTGCACACAGCACACAGCACAACCACACACACGCACATCAGACAGCACAACCACACACACGCACACACACATGCAGCACACAGCACAACCACACACACACACACCACACACATCACAGAGCACAACCACACACACACACATCACACAGTACATAGCACAACCACACACACGCACACACACAGCACACAGCACAACCACACACACGCACACACACAGCACATAGCACAACCACACACACGCACGCACACGGCACACAGCACAACCACACACACGCACACACACAGCACACAGCACAACCACACACACGCATGCACATCACACAGCACAACCACACACACACACACCACACAGCACAACCACACACACGCACATCACACAGCACAACCACACACACACACACAGCACACGCACAGCACACACACACACAGCACAACCACACACACACACACACACAGCACACAGCACAGCCACACACACAGAGCACACAGCACAACCACACACACACACACACAGTACAACCACACACACGCACACACACATGCAGCACACAGCACAACCACACACACACACACACAGTACAACCACACACACGCACACACACATGCAGCACACAGCACAACCACACACACACACACACAGTACAACCACACACACGCACACACACATGCAGCACACAGCACAACCAACAGCACAGCCACACACACGCATGCACACACGTAACCTGACACACGCCTCCCACATCACACACCGCAGCCACACAGCATACGTCACACCCCATACACACACACACACAGCACACAGCACAACCACACACACGCATGCACATCACACAGCACAACCACACACACACACATCACACAGCACAACCACACACATGCACACACACAGCACAACCACACACACGCACGCACACAGCACACAGCACAACCACACACACACATGCACACATCACACAGCACAACCACACACACGCACATACACAGCACAACCACACACACGCACATACACAGCACAACCACACACACGCATGCATACACGTAACCTAACACACGCCTCCCACATCACACACCGTAGCCACACAACATATGTCACACCCCATACACACACACACACACATCTCACATCACACACCGCACACACACACAGGATGCATCACACTCCACACACACATGCATGCACACACACACTGTACACACACCCCAGAGCACATACCGCAACCACATACGCATGCGCAAACACCCATATCCCACAACCACACACACGTGTACACAGCCCCACACTAGCACGGAGACCTTGACCAGGGAGCAGATACAATTGTAGAGAGGCAGAGACGGCAGGGGGAGGACAGAGAGAAACATAGAAAGGCACAGAACAAACGAACAGGGGGACGAAACCAGAAAAAAATATATACATATATAGATATATGTATACAGTCTCTTGCCCTAAATCACACGAAAGACACCGTGCGTGAACTTGTTAAACATAGTGCACACGTGTGTGTGAGAAGGTGCCACAGTGCTTCTCAGTGGAGAGCGATTTTTGGCCCTTCAGGGGCCATCAGGCAATGTCTAAAGACGTCCTTCATTGTCGTGACTGAGCCAAGGCAGAGGCTCCTGTTACCCAGTGAGGGGCAGCTAGACACCCTACGATGCACAGGGACAGCCCGCACACTAAAGAATTCTTCGTTCCAAGATGTCGATAGTGCCCAAGTTGAGAAACTGTGCCCCAAACACAGAAATCAGCACGAGGCGGCTCCTAAGCCCCCAGTCCGGCCTGCACCCCAGTCCTGCACATGCTGACACACACACCCCCATGTCATCTCTCCAGCCCCCTTCAGCCCCTGCTGGTGTGACCGTCAGAGGAGGCCAGTCACGATCTGGTGGACTTGCCACCCCGGCCCCTCCACTAAATCCTGAGGACCTAGCTTTTGCCCAGAGTCCGAGCTCGGCCTGAGGCACGGAGGACTGGTTAGAAGCCTCCGTGCATTCTGCACCTCCTCCAGACCCAGTCCACGCGGCCCCTCCGGTCCTTCCTCTCTCATGGGCCCCGACCTCTTCAGTCCCCCAAAACTAGGTCAGAGGCTGACGGCCATGCGGTCGGGTTACACTTCAGGCACCCCAAGTCCATCTGTCTTTAGAGACGGATCCATTGAGAGGGAAAAGGACTTGCCCACAATCATAAAAGCCTTCTTAAATTTGGAGTCTGGGCGAGGGGTCTCGGAGAAGGTGTGACGGTGCATCGCCTCAGATGGGGCCAGCAACTGTGACCCTCTTCCCCTGAGGCCCGACCTCGCTTTCACGCCCCTCCTCCCCTCCCGTATTTGGACACTTGAGTCTGGGACTCTGGGTGGCAGAACCAACCGAGTCCTTCTTTGCTGGGAGGTGACACCCAGCACGGCCTCGGAGTGGGCCAGCAAGTCATGCCATGCTCTTCAAGAGGGGAAAGGCCCCTTGTCCCCTCAGAGACAGCAGTCCTGGGGAGGTATAGAGGATGTGGCTTTAAGACACGAGAGGACCCATGTAGGTAGTGTCGCCCACCCCGTGGCCCACCTTCCCCCACTGTCCAAGCACATGATTTTGGGACCAAGAGCTAAGAGGGCCCTGTTGGCAGAAGCTCGTATCCAGCAAACTGCCCCTTCCCCTCCCTGCCGTCCAGTTTCCCATCGGTCCCGGTGATTCATAAAAGGGCAGCGCCAAGTGGAAGAAGCTGGGGAAGGAGAAGAAAGCCTGGAATGATGGAGTCCTCCTGTGGCTTCCCTCCCCGACCTACGAACTCCTCAGCACCCTGTCCTCTCCCCCTCCAGGGACTGAACTGGGGTCTTTGGCGGGAGCCCAGAAGGACAGAGAAGGTGTGTGGGTCGGCAGGCAGACAAACGCTGGCTTAATGAGACCAAAGTCCTGGGTTCAAGCTTTGGGTTCCAGCACCTTGCCCCCACCCAGCCTGAAGCCACTGACTCCTGTGCAGGTAAGGGAGGCAGCATCCGCTCAGGGTGCTATGGCCTGGCCTCGGGCCCAGCAGTAGGCACAGGCACCCTGCTTTCCATTCAGATTTGAGAGCGGCCCTCCTATACCCCGCCCACAGAGACACCGCACCCCTGCACCTAAGCTGCTTCTCTCCCCTGCAACACATACTCACGCACACACACACACACTCACGCACACTCACGCACACACACACACACCACACACATCACACAGCACAGCCACACACATGCACACACACAGCACACAGCGCAGCCACACACACGCACACACACGCACGCACACGCACACGCACGCACACACGCACGCACACATGCATGCACACACACACACACGCACACGCACACACTCCTCCCTGAGCCCTCTAGCCCTCTGAATCAGGGACAGGTAGGAAACAAACAGACTGATGGCAGTAGGTAACCCACACATGCCTGGGACTCTCAGCGCACAGACAGACACTCAGGCCCCAGGCCATCGGGTCCCTGGCTCGCCCTGGGACTTCACACAAGCCAGGGCCTCTGTCTCTTCCCAATGGAAAGGCTGACCTCACTGATCTTCACAACGGCCGCCGTCCTTCGCTGTGACCACGCGGGTCCCTTCGCCTCCGTGGAATGAGGCAGTGAGGCAGGGCGCAGAGACGGTGAGCTTTGCAGTCAGTCTCAGTCAGGCCTCTGCGACTAAATGGCTATGTGACCCTGGGTGACTTACTTTGCCACTGTGAGCTTCGTTTTTTTCCCCCTATCGGTGCATAACGCCTATGCAGGTAATAATAATACCTGCCTCACAGGGATGACGTGAGCTTACCTGTGAAAACTTAGTTAAGGGCGCAGTGGGTAGTAGCGAGAGGGTGAATAAATACTACCTCCACTTAGCATATCTCTACTAAAAAAGTTCCTCGGTATCTGAATTTCAAATTGAACTGGGCATCCTGTTTTTTTATTCGGTAACCAATTACAAAGACGCAGTGTTGGGAGGGGTCTCTCGAGGTCCAGAGTAGGGGGCTCCAAGCTGTCCAGAGGCCAAATCCTGCCCGCAGCCCCATTGTGTGCCCTAGCCTGTGAGCTAAGGATGAACGTCACATCTTTAAAGGGCTGCGGAAAAGCAGCAGCAGAAGAATGTGTGTCGGAGACTGTACGCGCCCGGGCTCACGAAGCCTAAGATGTTTGTTTACCTTCACTCTCGGCCCTTCATGGAAAACGTTTGCTGACCTGCAGTTGCGAGGGGACCAACCGTTTCTACTGTTTGTGTAACGATTCTGGGCCAGGCGAGAGGTTCACCGGGAAAAGTCGAGAACAGCTCATTCCGGGGTGGGGGGTACAGCAAAGGGTTGGGAGGGGAGGCTGACAGGAGAGGAAAAGGGGGCTCACTTGCTTGCCCAGTGGAGGAGCCCTGATCCCCAGACGCTCCGTGACTCCTCCCTCTTCATCACTGCCTAGAGTCTCTCAGCCTAGTCTGACCTGTCCGGGCCTTTCTATAAAAGGTCACAACCAGGTCTCCTGAAGTCCAAGGGAGGTGTCCCCAGTCTCTTTGAAGGCCTCCCTTCCCCTGACTGGCCGGGGGGCAGGGAGAGAGACTGAGGTGGAGGAGGTTAGGCTGGCCCCTGCGGGCAGGTGTGCTGGCCTGTCTCTTTAAATCTCAGGTAATTTGGGAGGTGGGAGGGAGTTTGTCTGCACAGTTCCCAGGGAGCTCCTGCAGGAGGAGCCCAGAGAGGGAGTCCCAGCTCGGCCCAGTGGAGCAAGCTCTGAGCTCTCCGCAGTCTGGGGTCTGGCCGAGGCGCCTCCCCGAGGCTCCTGGGGGGCCCAGGGAGGCAGGAGATGGGGCCTCTGCAGGGAGAGGGCAGGCCGGGCCCCGTGGAGGCCAGTGCGGCCCCAAGGCAGAGTCCAGTCGGGGTCTGGCCTCGGCTGCAGCCCCACAAGGAGCCTGCCCTACACGGCGTGGGGTCGCCGCTGCCTGAGAAACACGGGTTCCGTCTCTGCCTGAAAGTTCTGTAGATGGTTCCAGAGACAGGAGGCTTGGGCTCAGAGCCGAGACGAGCAGAACCTGCTGCAGCAGAAGCGGTAAGCCTCACTCTGCTGCCTTCGCCCCCAGGTGTGTCCCTCACCCCCTCCTCCCCCTCATCCACCCCACTTCCCCCGTCCTTCCCTGTCCATCTTGTCTGGACACTGTCTTCAGGCCTGGCTCCGTGGGAGCATTTTGTCTCAAGGGTCGTGGCCCGTGCGGCCCCAGGATGCCAGGTGGAAGAAAGGGGGAGAGCATGGACATAGGGTTCGCTGTCTTTAAGATCCGATTCAGTTATGCCAGCTTCTTGTGAGCGCAGTTGACCCTTGAACAGTGCAGGGGGTAGGGGCTCCCGGGATGTGCCGGCGAAAATCCGCGTGTAACTGAAGTCGGCCTCCGCGAACGCGGATTCTCACCGGCCAGTCCACCAGCGAACAGCACGGGGTTCCGTGAGGGTCGATGGGACTGCCGTCAGTTGAACTGAGTAGGTCTGTTGAAAAATGTCCACTTATGAGTGGACCCACGCAGTTCAAACGCACTCGTTTAAGGGTCGACTGCACTGCCTTAAAGGCCAGACACCGTGCTGGACCTCGGGGGGATGGTGGCATCATCGAACCTCCACCAGAGGGGTGAGGGTGGATCGGAACAGTGCCCCGGAAACATATAGCACATATATGTACACACGTGGGAATGACTGAATGAATGGATGGATGGAGCAGAGAGGATCTGCATTAACCCTGAAGGAAGACAACATGTGATCACAGTGATCATTTCCATGTGTTTATCACATCAGCCATTGACCACGGCCCTGCTACGTGCCAGTCCCTGGGGATGGGAGGGTCTGAATGTGAGCGAAGCTGAGACTCAGCCTGGAATTTATTACTCTCTGTTGGGGGCGAGGGGCATGGACACCTGGCCAAAATATGCTGAGGACCCATGCTCACTCACTCCCGCATCCAGGTTGAAGAATTTGAGAAGCGTGTGGTTGAGCCCTAAAGAAATCTCACTTGTTGCTTCCAGCCCCTAAAAACTTTCCAAAACTCATTCGATGCTCTCCCCGCTCCCTCCCAGCCCCACACCCCGCCCCGCACCCCCTTGGCAGCTTAGATTTGGGAGCGGGAGAGCAGGGGAGATGGAGGCAGTTGGGGCCGGCTCTGTGTGTGGTCTCCTCTCCGAAGTGTCCGTGTACGCCCCACCCAGGCGGTGGCACGCCTGGAGGAGGTCCTCCAGCTGGGGTTTTCCCTGGGCCCCTAAGAAGCGGGTCTATTCACAGGGGAAAACAGGAAGACTTTGTGTCCGAGGGTCCTTCTCCATCTGCAGACGGAGGGGCTTACCTGAGCCTGAGCAGGAGGGAGGCTAAGAGGCCACCAGGAGCCCTTGTGGTTTTTCTTCTTTTCTCAAGGATTCTGGGCCGGGGATGTGCTCCTTTCCTCCGTTCTCGCTTCCTGCCTCTCACGCCAGCCGCCCACCTCTGTCCCCCAGGCCTGGGAGCGTGGGGGCTGAGCACATGTTTGGCTGATGACATCTGGAGGCAACAGAATGGTCTTGTTGTTACAGACGGGGCCATCGCCGGTCCCACACTTCCCCTTCCCACTCGCCGGGCACCGAGAGCAGACAGGCCCGGGGGTTTGGAAGGGGCGGCGGAGGTTCCCCGAGCGCCCTAGCGAGGCGAAGACAGAGCCAGGGACCGCAGAGTGGCTTCCACCTGCCCCTTCTGCCCTAGTTCTTCTTACGACCATGCGGTGTGCCTCCTCCTGTCCCGTGGGCGAGAACGGCCTGATGTCACCACCGAGAGGGATCCCGCCGTGTCCCCTGGTTCCCTGCCTGACTGCGGAGCTCCGTGGCCCTCTCCTTCCCAAGCACCAGGAGCCTGGAGTAGTGACGGCCCTCTGGGTGGGTGCTCCCAGGAGGGCCCCCAAAATGGCCGGGAAGGGGAGTGGCCTAGGCTGTGCAGTCAACCAGCCCAAGGGGGGACACAGGCAATTAGGTAAGAGTGAGATAACCATGTACTTGAAGACAACACGGCCAGGTCAGGGGGTGAGCTGATTGGCAGAACAGCACCAGCCTTATACGCTCCCCAGCCCAGCTGCAGGAGGAAGGGCTTTGTCCCGGGAACGAGGCAGGCCCAGACAGGGCGAGCGAGTGGTGAAGTCGGGGTTTGTGCCAAGGACTCAGAGGAGGACTCTGGGTGGGCTTGGGGGGACCCCACGGGTGGCGCGTGGGCCAGTGAGAAGGGGAGACTTGGTAGCGTCTCCAGGATGATGGGGAACCCAGCGTTCCTCTCTGGCTGGTAGATTTCTCTTGGGTCTCAGTCACGCAGCCCCCTCTGTGAAAATCCACGTGGCTGCCACCCAAGCTGACCTCCCCCTCCTCCGGTCATCTCTCCTGGGCCTCGGATCATCTTCTTCCCTGATGTTCAGTGCACTGAGCATTTACCGAGCAGGAAGTGCTCTGCCAGGTTTGCCCGAGGTGAACATGATACCTTCCCCGCTCTCTAGGAGCTCACGCTCTCAGGGGTGAGCACAGCCCGGGCGCATCGACTTGGCGAGGAGGACACTGCAGTGTCTGGTTTCGGCTGGTGTGGGGCGCACCGAGCAGCTCCCAGAGGCTGTCCGTCCTGACCCTCACACCTGCCCCCCACTGCTGGCATGCCTTCCCTCCCACGCGTTGACGGGAAGGTAGTGAACACTGCACATTCTTCTTTGTTTAGATCAATACCTGTAAATATGTGTAAAATGACGTGTCTGTGCAAAGCTAGTCTCTGGACTCCCCAGGGGATGAGGACTCCCCGGCTTAGTAAACACACACGTCTGCCTACACGCATGACGGAGCTGTCCGTGGCAGGTAGGAGGACATACCCGCTCTCCCGGACGCTTCGATCCTCATCCCACTGCCAAGAACCTGGCCCAGAAGGAGGCGGCCGCGTGTGGCCAGTGTGTGCCTCCTCCCCACACATGGCTGCTCTTTCCCCCGTCCGGGGTCACCGCTCCTGGCTGACACCGCCCCCCTCCCCCGCCACCAAGAAAGACTGAAAGACCGGGAAGAGTCAGAAAACTAGAAGAACCACATAATTTAGTGGTGAGAGCCTGAGGCTAGGTTCTTGGCTAAGCTTTCTGCCTTTAGCTCTCTGCGATCTTCCGGCCGTGACTGGGCTATTCTGCCTCAGTTCCCTCTTCTGGAAAATGAGAGAATTATTCAGCCTGCGTGGCAGGGCTGCAAGGAGCGAAAGGGGTAATGAGCGAGATGCTGCTCTGGAAGCTGAGGAGCACGATGAGCGAATGAGATTATTGTGATGAAAAAAAAAAATAAAATAAACCACCATAGTAAAAGAGGAGGCGCTGGAGGGGCTGTGGGTTGTGAGCTTCCTCCCATGAGAACCACCTCGGAACGGGACTGTGAGCTACTGTGCTGTCTGTGCCCACCCTCCCTTTCCGCTTCCCTCTGAGACGGTGCTTGAGGAGACACCGGTGGGACCCACGTATGTCAACACAGTCCCCCGTGCCTCTTCTAACCCCGTTTCGAAGCCTGAGTAACACAGAGAATGGGGCCAGGAAAATGACAAATGTGGCACTAGTCCCAGCTCTGCCTCCGACTTGTTAGGGCAAGTCACCTCAGGACGTCGGGCCTCTTTCTCCATCGGTCACGTGAAGAGATGAGACCAGTTTTCTAGCCACTTCCCTGCTCTAAAATTCTGATTTGAATTCTCCTGCCGTCGCTCTTCATGCCGCCTCGTTTCCCAGCAACCAGATGCAAAACGTCACTCGCACACCCTGCACACACACGTGCGGGCACACACGCGGGCGTGTCCCCCTTCCTCGGGAGCGGAGGAGCAGAGTACGGGGTGGCCGGGACCGGGCGAAGGGAGGCTAGAGCTCCTCACTTGGAGGCCAGAGGGGACCTTGTAGGGCAGGGCAAAGATTTGCTTACTCTATAAAAACTATGCCAGGTTTTATGCCAGAGATCCAGTCAGTGGTAGGGTTCCCACCCGTCTAATACAGAACTAGGCCGTTCGATTTGATCCGTAATCGTCCTGCAAAATAAGACGCTCCAAATCCTGCAAATCGTAGCGTTGTGATTTCAGATGTGCTCTGTAGTTCTCGTTGCCGCTTAATCAGCGGGTAAGGGCTTCATCGTTTTTGTTTAATGATTTGTAAGAAAACATGTATAGTGCATTTCTCACTCTTTTTAATGCGAGGTATCCTTTTTTTTAAAAAAAAAAAAAAACTGGATTGTGAATAATTATACCTCCGAGTCAGGGTTTCTCTGCCTTGGCACTATGCACGTGTTGGGCAGGAAAATGCTTCGTTATTATGGGAGGCTGCCTGTGTGAAATGCTGAACAGCATCCTGCCCTCTACCCACCGAAGCCAGTGGCACCCCTCCCTTCTCTGCTCCCCGCCCCCCAGTTATAACGACCAAAAATGTCTCCAGACTTTGGCGAATTCCTTGGGAAGGGGGCCAGGGATCACCCCTGGTCGAGAACCACTGCTCTAAACCGCTGTTTGTAAATAGGGGATCGTGGTAGTGATGTGAAGTAGTCTAAAGTGAAATTTCCCCGCAGAAGGGAGAGTGTATAATCTATTCATTCAAACCGGAAGATACCTCTTCCGTATCTCCCCTTGCTCCTGCCCTAGGGAGGTGTCTGGCAGAGATCTGGGGAAGATGAGTAGATTTTGCTCCATATCTAAACCTCTGTGCTGGGCTGCTATGAATCAAAACTACCCGTGCCTCAGGCACAAGAATCTTGTACTGTTTTTATGAGGCCCAAAAGGGTATTAGGCTGTTTTGGGGGGGTCCCCCTTAAGGCCAAGAATGTGAGCCAGGGCTTTCTCTGCTGCCCCCTAGTGGTCCTATGATGCTATTGCAGATTCTCTTAGAGCCACCCACATGCTGCCCCTACCTCGGACTTCTGCTGGATGCTGGAGTTTGCCTGGAGTTTGCAGACCCGAGGAGGCCAGCTCTCTACCGGCCTTGCCGGGTTAGGTCTCAGCTGGTTCTTCACCCAAAGCACGGTCTGACTTAGGTTGCCGGATAAAATACAGGGCACCGAGTTAAATCTGATTTCAGATAAACAATAAGTTGTTAGAATATCACAAATATTGCATGGGACGGACTTACACTAAAAAATGATCTGTTGTGTGTCTAAAATGCAAATCTAAGTGAGCACCCCGTATTTTTATTTGGTAGACCTGGCAAGCCTGGGGCAGACAGTAGCTCCCTGACCTTCCAGGCCAACTAGGGCCATCAGCAGAGGCAAGAAAAGGAACACAAAGAGAATATTTGTGGGGGACACTTATGGGCTTCAGAGATGGATAGAGACCGACAGGGATCTATATCTTTGGGCCTGCCGCCCACTAGCCTCCCCACTCATACCCTAAGAGGTGGGGAGCTTGGGTAAGGACACCCCTGAGATCCATCTCCAGTTTTGCCATTAACCTTTTATGCATTTCGTCAAAGTGGGGCACGACACTTGAAGCTAATCGGAGGAGGGTAGGGAAGGGATAGATGAGAAAATGACTGATCTCCGCCTTCGGGTACCCCTAATATAGAGGACGAGACAGACACTAATCACAACGCACAGTGAAAGATGCTAAATGAAAAGTAAGTCCAGAGGGAGCGAGTGCAAACCTTTCTGGTGAGGGTGTGTGTGTGTGTGTGCGCGTGTGCACGTGCGTGTACGCGAATAGAGCTGGCTCTAGAATACCTATAGAGGAGGGGTTCGGACAAATTATTGGGAAGGTCGTGGTGGTGAAGGGCTGTCTAGCAAACTTGTTTTGCACCCGTGTTCGCATACCCAGCATACTGTTTTTTTACTCAGAATATACCTTTGCTTGAGGTCGGCAGGGGTGTGTGGGGGGAGGGGCCGATGAAAATAATAAGGAGAGACACTAAGGCCAAACCACCTTTTGGCAAAGCTACTAATTCGTTCATTCCACAGAGGGTGGGAATGCCCACCACGTGCTGGGCACTGATGCTAGGAACGCAGAGGCGCCAACAGGGTCTGGGGGGCGGGGGAGGCGCTTAAATTTCAGGTGGGAAGAGGTTATGGCACGGGCACAGAATGGCATGTTTTGGGGCGGCGAGGCCGAAACTCTGGGTGGGAAGAGGAGAGTGCAGAGAAGTCGTTGCACAAAGACTGGGTCTCTTCTCCTTGGGCATTTAAGGACCTATCGGACTCCCCTAAGCCGTGACTGCCTTGGCCTTTTAAAGAGTGTATCTTGGCAGCATCGGGAAGGATGGACTGGGGGTAAATAGGGTGTGGGAGAACCAGTCAGGGGAGTATTTGCTGATCTTGGGCTAGAGAATGACATGAGTTCGTGAAGGGCAGTCAGGACGAGGAGGGAGGGATCGGAGGGAGAAGCAGTGGGTGAGTCGGCAGGGCCTGGGGGCTCCTATGTGGCGAGACGGGGCTGAGGCCAGCGTTCTGGGAGATCCGAGCCTCCAGCTCATTCCTCTTCTTCGCCCTCCCACCCCCAGCACCGGAGTCGGGTTCCTGTCACTACCCGTGGTGCAGCGTGCGAGTGCCTGTCTGCGTCTTTTTTGCCACATAATTGGCCATCTCTGGATAAATAGGGTTATTTCATTCGCTCCCATAGGAAGACCCAATGGCTCTGGACCGAGAGGAAACAAATGAATGAAAGAGGTCCTATGCGCCTTAGCTGGAGTAAGCTTTGATTTAAAAAAAAAAAAGGTGTTTAAGTTCATAATAGGAATAAAACTCTAGAGAGGATTTGGGGAGTCCAAGACGATGATTTTTGCTTAAAACAAGTGAGAAAAGCGGATAGGAAGCAAGAAGAGACTATAATCTGACTTAGGGGCCAGGAAAGAGGCAAAAGGATGCTCTGTTGCTTTTGGAGTGAGCCCTGGAGATGCTGCCGTGGGAGGGAAGGGCCAGGACCAAAGGGCTTTACCGAGGGGGTCTAGTACGGAGGGCATCGCGGAGCAGGGAGAAAATGTGCCGAGTTCTGCATGTTGACTTCCTCCACAAATCAGAGGAAGGCATGCCTTGTACTCCTAGTCTTTGAAAACAAAGCTTGACGTGGAGGGTGATCTCAGGACACTCGGTGAAGCTGAATCAGGGCTGCTCTAGCAGTCGATACGTCAGGAGGTCAGTGGGCGTTTAAGCCAGACTCCTCCCCGCGTACCTGATGTGCACAGACAGGACACTCACACACATACTGGCACCCTCACCCAGGGGGTAGGACACCAGCCACTGACGTTCTCCCGCCCGGACGAAAAGGGGGAAACATGGGCGTGGTCGGGGAAAAGGAGATCAGGCAACCTTTTGCACCCCAGTGGCCTCACGTGCCTGCGCCCGAGGCCTTGGGGTTTATCGTCACGGAGGAACACGTGTTCGTATGTGATGGAGCAAAGCCATCGCCCCTCGCTCCACCACCGGGCATGCTCACGTGGCCCCCTTTCTGGCCCCATTCCCTTGTAGGATCCTGGGGTGTCCTTTCCTTCTAGCTGCCAGAGAGAACGATGTGCCGGCTCTCGGCAAGCTGCTCAAGTGCCAGGCCTGGGAGGTGCACCAGAGGGGTAAGAAAGGCACAGGACGCTCAGCACTGCTCCCCTCCCGGGTCAGCCCCGTGCACGTGGCTCCCCAAGATCGCCAGGGCCTCTGCGGGGGCCCCCCCAAACCACTGTCGCCCCTATTCCCCATCCCAGGGAAGCCCCATGCCACTTCTTTCTCCCGATGCCAGGAGCCCTGGGGGAGACGGCGCTGCACGTGGCGGCCCTCTATGACAATCTCGAAGCAGCCATGGTGCTGATGGAGGCCGCCCCCGAGCTGGTCAAGGAGCCCATGACGTCTGAGCTGTATGCGGGTGAGGGGCTGAGGGAAGGGGAGACCTGCTGAATATTTCAGTCGGGTAAATGGGGGAAGCCAGAGGGAATCGGAGCCTCCCTGTTCTTTCTTCTCCAATCCATCTCCTTTCCGCCTGGTGGTCCCCACGTGCATCATTAGAGCAGCGACCCCCTGAAACGGAGAGGCCGAGGGCGTGGGAAGAGTGGGCAGCAGCTGGATCCCCCGGGAATCCTGCCAGACCCAGGGCTCCCTGTCCCCCCCGCCCCCAGGCTGCCCTAGTATGGGACCACGAGTAGGTTTGGGGGCTCCTGCGGGATCCTAGGGACAGACCCCACGACTGAGAACCGTCCCCCAACCAGGTCAGACCGCACTGCACGTGGCCATCCTGAACCAGAACGTGAACTTGGTGCGCGCCCTGCTCTCCCACGGGGCCAGCGTCTCTGCGAGAGCTACAGGCACAGCTTTCCACCTCAGCCCCCACAATCACATCTACTTCGGTGAGAGCCAGGGCCAGGGCCAGGGCCGGGGGGCGGGGG
>NW_006434839.1:651813-662091 GCF_000325575.1 Pteropus alecto
CAGGTGACCCCCTAGAGCAGCAGGTGACACCGCGGGGCAGGATCAGACTTGTATCACTTGTATCACGTTCCTGCCCACCACCCACATTTCTCCGCTCACCCAGGTCTCAAATAGGCACAAACTCAAAATGCACGCACACAGAAACGCGCATGCGCTCAAAGAGCAGAGTTTGAGATGGCCAACCCTAATGGGTTAAAAATAATTGGACAGGGCTCATGACCCTCTATGAGGGACATTGACTTCTGTCCGGGGCCAGGCAGGGCGGACGCATGGAAGCACCGAGTGCTCTGACCAGGTCTCTCCCCTCAGGAGGCCTACGTGACCCCCCAGGATGGCATCCGACTGGTGGGGGAACTGGTGACTGTCATTGGAGCCATGATCATCCTGATTTTCGAGGTGAGGCGTGGGCAGGGTCTGGGGAGGGGCCGTCTGCCCCGCCAGGATCCAGCCTGAGCCCCAGCCCACAGTGCCTTTGTGCCCTTCCAGATCCCAGACATCTTCAGGGTGGGGTTCACACGCTTCTTCGGACACACCATCCTCGGGGGGCCGTTCCATGTCCTCATGTGAGTCTCCTTCCTCTCGCCCCAGTCCCTCCCCTCGCTAGGGCTCTGCTTTCAGTCCCTGGCTGTCCTGACGCCTGGAGGACCTTAACCCCAGAGGTCCCTCTTCAGTGACGCACGCGTGACCCCGTGCGCTGAGCGTCCGAAGGCTGAATCTGAGTGTGCGGGTGCTGTCACAGTCGTGCTCTTGCTCTGGGTTCCCCAGGAAAATCCCGGACGCCCTCTCATCACCCCCTCTCCCCCCAGCATCGCCTATGCCTCCCTGGTGCTGGTGACCATGGCGATGCGGCTCACCAACACCAGCGGGGAGGTGGTGCCCATGTCCTTTGCGCTGGTGCTAGGCTGGTGCAACGTCATGTACTTTGCCCGAGGCTTCCAGATGCTGGGCCCCTTCACCATCATGATCCAGAAGGTGCGTGCCTCTCCCCCAGGGCCCCCCAAGGAGAAGGCGGTAGCCATCTCCGCAAAGGGCCCATCACAGACGCCTCAGGCTTGTGAGCCACCTCTGGTCTCTGTTGTATATTCTTTTCCTCCTCCTCTTCTTCTTTTTTTTTTTAAATCCTTTAAAAATGTAAAAACTATTCTTAGTTCAAGGGCCATACCCAAATAGGCCAAGTGGGTCTGGCCTGCAGGGCGGAGCTGTGACAGTCAGGGTCAGACCTGCTGGAGGCTGGAAAGGGCAGTCGCTCAAGTGACAGGTGCGATGTTCTCCCTCCTCTCTTCTCTGCTAGATGATTTTTGGCGACCTGATGCGGTTCTGCTGGCTGATGGCTGTGGTCATCCTGGGCTTTACCTCAGGTAAACCACCCACCCGTTAGGGATGGGGACCACGGGAAGGAGGGGTTGGAGGAGCCTCTAGAGCAGAGTGGTGCAGATGAATGTGCAGAGATAGTGGGGCGCACAGTGTCTGAGCATGGGACGCCCCTCAGAGGTGGGGGAAACCGGGAGCGTGAGAGGGAGGTGGCCCCCGGGAGCAGCAGGGTGAGCCACATGGAGAACAAGGCACCGTAAGCGCCTGGAGTACTGAGGGATGAGGGCTGGGACGGTGCCATTGCAGACGAAGGGAACGGGCACGCGGGGCTGGCTGCGGTTTAGTCACGAACACGGCGACTCTCACCCCCTGGGCGGAGCAGCCTTCTACATCATCTTCCAGACAGAGAACCCGGATGAGCTGGGCCATTTCTACAACTACCCCATGGCGCTGTTCAGCACCTTTGAGATGTTCCTCACCATCATCGACGGGCCCGCCAACTACGACGTGGACCTGCCCTTCATGTACAGCATCACCTATGCGGCCTTTGCCATCATCGCCACGCTGCTCATGCTCAACCTGTTCATTGCCATGATGGGCGACACTCACTGGCGGGTGGCGCACGAGCGGGATGAGCTCTGGAGGGCCCAGGTGAGCCCCCTGGTGGCTGGGAGGGTTAGCGCAGGCCTTTCCCAGTCTGCTGAGGACCGGGACAAATTCTGACAGCAGCAGGATATTTTGACCCCACGTGTGTCTGGATGGTTACTGCACAGTACACGGAATAATGCACGGTGGGCAGAAGAACTGGACTAGCCATTCTGGAATAGCTGAAAGGAAATTCCTCAGTTTGCTCAGGAATCGAAACCTCAGTCTTTTCTAGAGTAATCAAGAAAAAAAATGAATAAAGCTCATAGTGGCTAAAATGGCACTCAGTAAATTTTGTTACTGAATAAAAACTGGAGTATCACATCTTTTTAGCAACATTTAAGTCTTCAAAATTTGACCCAGAAAAATTAGACATGTTAAAAATAATGCCACGAGAACTCCATAGTAGCAGAAACTCTCTTCCGTCAGAGCGCCGTGATGGGGACAAAAACTATTAAACGAATCGAATCGTCATTGGAAAGTATACGTAGGGAATTTGTCTCACAAAATAATTTCAGCAAAATAAAAATGGAAATCCCCAAACCTGGTTGGCATTGAACTGTACGGTGCAGAAAACATAGTTTGGAAAAACAAAACCAAACCCTAAACTGGCTAAATGGGGTTTGCTCAGGAAAATATTTTTTCCACGCAAATGCACTGAAGTCAGATTTCTCGGTAGGATGCTTGCATTGATAAGTGGTCCATGTGTCTGTCCATGGGGTCGAAATGCCCTGTGGCCCTGTGGGTCCTCCCCCCACCCCCACCCCTTTGCTTTGCTCACCTTCCTGTGCTCCTTGGAGTGAGGTCGCTCAACCCGCAGGGCCAGCTTGGCATCAGGACCCCGTGGCAGGTCACTGGGCCGAGAACTGTGGGGCTCGCGTCCCACTGACTCCCTCACAGAAGAGGGCCCACCTCCCTCAGCTTAGGGGCGCTGTTTGTCAGCGTGAGTTCCCGAGTTTCCTAGCTGTTGCTGAACTGGCACCCCTCCGCCCAGCCCCCTCTCTCCTCCCTGCCCTTCCTTCATCTCAGTCTGCACCCAGCCGCGTCTCTGACTTCCCTTTCTGTCCCCACACGCAGGTCGTGGCCACCACGGTGATGCTGGAGCGGAAGCTGCCTCGCTGCCTATGGCCTCGCTCTGGGATCTTCGGGCGAGATTACGGGCTGGGGGACCGCTGGTTCCTGCGGTGAGTGGCAGTGCGGGGGGCTGGGCCACGCCAGCCGCAGACAAGGAAAAGGCCGGCCGTGGAGGGATGGGGTGCGGACCGGAGACAGGCCCAGTCCAGCGCCAGCCCTTCTGCCCTCGGCTTCCTCTCAAGTCCCCTGTCCTCCTCCACAGGGTGGAAGACAAACAGGATCTCAGCCAGCGGCGAGCCCGGCGCTGCGCACAGGCCTTCCGCACGCGGGGCGCCCACGACCCGGACAAAGGCTGGGAGGCACCGCGGCGGGGCCGCGCCCCCGGCCCCAGCCTGGCCCTTGCTGCCCCCTCGGTGTCGCGAAGCACCTCCCGCAGCAGCGCCAACTGGGGGAAACTGCGGCAGGGGGCCCTGAAGTCGGAACTGAGGGGCGTGGTCAACAAGGGCCTGGAGGAGGACGGCTGGGAGTATCAGGTCTGAGCGCCCGTCGCTCCGCTCCGGCTCCCAGCGTCGCTCTCCCTGCCCTGCGCGCCGCTCTCGGAAGCAGAACCCAGCACACCTAGAGGTCGGGCCTCGCAGGCCAAGGCGGGAGGAACGACTGACCCGGGTTGACTGACCCAGGTTCCCCGGCCGCCACTACCCCTTCAGCTGCAGAGCGACGCAAAGCGGGCGGCCAAGGCGGCAACCCCACCCTTGTCGGCCTTCAGGGGGTCCCACCCCCACCCCGCACTGTCGGAGCAAAGCACTTTAAGGACAGGCCTGCCACCTCTGGCATCTAGTCCCCACCCCAGAATCAGAGTGAGAAGTGGGGACCGCTGTCCCGGTACTCCACAAATGTGGGGGAGGCTTGTGGAAGAAGCCATGAGTGAGGGGACAGACAGCGCTCTGGGGGTGGGGTGAAGCTGCTTGAGTCTCCGCAGCTTCACCTTCCAATAAACATGTTCCCTGCTCTGCTCCCCTCCTGCGTCCTGCTCTGCGGTGGCATCTTGCCGACCTCTCCCTGCCGACTGAGGCCTCACCACATCTCCAACTTGCAAAATCCCGTCTTTCCCTTTAATGTGGGGAGGGGGGCGGGGAAGGGACCGAGGACAGGGTTAGGAAGCATCCAAAAGGTTGGGTCGAGAGTGCCAGGCATGAGAGGCCCAGGAGACTGGCTCTTGGCTCCCACGTCCCTCCTTGGCCCTGGGGCTGGGTCCTAAGCATCCGGAGTTCACAGCTTCCGGCCAGGGCCTCAGACCTCCACGGAGCCTGGCTGCCTCAGGTGCCGCTGAAGGAGCTGGACGTTGTGTAGCAGTTTCTTCTGGTGGCCAGCCAGCGTGATGCCCAGGGCAGGCAGGTCTCTGGTGGGGAAGGAGCAGACCCTGAGCCAGCTTCTCCAAGACCCCAGGCACGGCCCTGGCTGGCCCTGGCCTCGGGCCTGGAGCCTCCCACCCCACCTCTCCCTGCTTACTCCAAGCTGAGCCGAGCCACATCGCTGAAGGTGCAGAGGCCACACCTGGAGAAGGTGTCCTGGTAGCACTCCAGTCCAATGGCCGAAAGCCAGGCCTGAGGTGAGTCCAGAGAAGAAAAGTCCAGGGCCACTGGGTTCAGAAGGGCCTGGGATGGCCTAAGGGGGAGGGGCAGGCAGGTCAAAGTCCGCTCTTCATCCTAGCCCCCACACCTCGGTTTTCTCTTGGGCTCTCATCTACCCTCCCTGGCTTTCCCAGGCTCCAGCCCCAAGCTCCAGACCTGTCCCCAGAGCTCCCGCCAGCCTGCAGAGTGTCTGGCTTGCGGATCATCTTGTCAAAGGCGGCCACCAGTTGGTCAAAGTGAGGCCGCTGGGTACGGTCCTTCTGCCAAGTATCCAGCATAAGCAAATGTAGTCCAGGAGGACAGCCTGGAGGTGGGGGCAGCCGGAACTCCTGTTCTATTGCATTTAGTACCTGGCGGTCAGAGGAAGAATATGGTAAGGGGAAGCAGCTACTGGCAGCGGAAAGGAGTATATCGTTACGTAAGCAGGTGGGCTGGGATCAGCTGGACCATGAAATCGCAGTGGGGAAGGAACTGAACCACACAGAGAACGGGAGCCAGGAGACCTCGGGGTGGGAACGGATTAGAGAGCGGAGGGCTCAGAATGTGCAAGTCTGTGGGGCCAGGGGGTCGAAGGGCTCAGGGGTGAGGATCAGCGACGTCGCGGTCAAGAGCTCACCTCCTGGTCACTCATGTCCCAGTACGGCCTTTCTCCGTAACTCATCACTTCCCACATCACGATCCCAAAGCTCCAGACGTCACTAGACGTCGTATGTTTTCCATGTGCAATGACCTCTGGGGCTGCCCAGCGAAGCATACAACTTGGGCCCTGAGGGGTGCGGTTAAAAGTCACAACAGCGATCGTCACGGCAGAGGTCACATTTATCGGGCGACTGCTCTAGGCGCAGACGTGAGTCAAGGGCTTCACGTCAAGCATCTCTGAACACTCACAGCGCCCCCGCAGGGTGGATGATACCATCCCCACTGGACCGATGCAGAGCCTGAGGCACAGAGAGATATGCACTCGCGCAGTCACTGCCCAGGGGGGCGTGGCCCAGATCTGTACCCAGCTGCTCCGACTAAAGTCTGTGGTCATTAGGGGAAAGGTGAGAGGTGGTTCTAGGTTTCTGAGGCCTCCCACCTTCCCCAATGGCCTCGGTTTCTGAAACCTTTCAATGTCCCCTTGTCCAGGCTTCTATCCCGGATGGAACACAGGTGAGTTCCAGGCCTTCAAACACAATGCTATGCCCCTGAGGTCCCCACCGCAAGCTCTAGCTCCTCCTCCAGCACCCTCTGAAGGATGCAAAGGCCCCAAGGCTGTGTTCTCACCTGAGGACTGTGGCCAAGACGGGCTACTTTGCACACCAGGTGGCTATTCACCAGCACACTGCGGGCAGAGAGCGCGCGGTGGACGAAGGCAAAGCTGGACAGGTACTGCATGGCGGCAGCCACTCCCCGCTGCATGGCCACCAGCTGCAGGCTGCTGAATTGGCCCTCTCGCTGCTGAGGGGCAGGGGCAGAGGTCAGCAACTGAGTGGGGAACTCGACACACGCGGAGCAGACATCCGCATGAGAGGGCGAGGGGATTTAGGACTCAGAAAATGGCCTGGGGATGAAGCTGAAGACCACCAGGGGCAGGCGGGGAGGAGCGAAGGTGTAGGGCCTCCAGGGCAGCTGAGAGCCGCAAACTTGCCCAGAACCAAGGGCCCGCCTCCCCCGCAGGCCGGACTGACCCTGAGGAAGCTGTCCAGGGGCCCCAACTCCATGAGCTCCGTCAGCACCATGAGGGGCCGGCTCTTAGTGACCACGCCCTCCAGCCGCAGGATGTTGGGGTGCTGGAACTGGCCCAGCACTGCGGCCTGGCCTAGAAAGGCCATCTGCAGGCTCTCGGCACCTCCGGTCCACAGGGCCTGGATGGCCACCGCTTGCTCCCGCCGGCCCCGGGGCTGCAGCCGGCCCCGGCGCACTTCTCCGAAGGAGCCTGGCAGGATGGGTGCAGGTTGGGGGCGGTCAAGGACAGACGGTGGGCTCACGGCATCCTGCCACGTTGAGGAGGACTCCTACCAAGCCTTCCCTCTGCCCCCGCCGTACCTGCCCCGATGACCTCCTCGATCTTGATATAAGCAGGATCGACCTCCCGGGCAAATTCTCGGATGGCCTGGCAGGGGTCCTCGTAGGTGGACGGGTCGATGTAATACTTCACCCCGAGCCCTGGAGGTGTGCGGGGTGCGTTATGGGGAGTGGCGCGCCCTCTTACTTCCGAGGACAGTGCCGAGGAGCTCCCCTCAGCCTTGGGGGAACCTGGTGTGCTCCTGGCCCGAGCCCCCTGCTCTTCATCGGTGCGCCCCCAACCCTGGCCCCATCCCATCCACTTCCGCCTGCCTCACCTGGGCTGCTGTGCTGCTGCAGTCGCTCAGTGTAGCCTGTCCCACGCCTCTTCCTGAGGGACAAACCAGTGTCCCGGAATGAGCCTCGCTCCCGTTTCCTCCCCCTTCCACTCCCGCACAGGCTGCCGTCCTGCCGGGGCCCCCAGGGGGAGGGTCCCCAGCTCCCTCCTTCTGCCTTCGCGTGGGCCCAGAGGAAGGCGCTGGGCGGTGGGGGTTTCTGCAGCGGGCTTTGGGGCTGCGATGTGGAGTGAGAGGGGTGGGGGCATGGCGGGGAGGGGCTCACCTCTGGAAGACAACAGCCAGCACGGTGATGGCCACCAGCAGGAGGAAGGCCAAGGCCCCCAGGATGGACCCAATCACCAAGGAGAGTCGCTCCGGAAGCTGGGTGGACAGCTCACCTGAGGAACCGGCACCCAAGATCACAGGTGGGTGAGGCCTCGTATGAGCACGCACCTACACACCTCAACATGCACCCCCTGCCCGCCAACCCGGTGACCCCGGCTCAGCCATGAGCTCTCTCCTCACAGCCTCTGGTCTGGAGGGTTCTGGGGGAGGGTTCAAGACCAGGGGGGCCCCTGGCCTCTCCTTACCACCTTCTGGTGTCCGCCCTCCATCCAGGCCTCCGCTCACCTTGAGGCAGCGTCTGGAAGTAGACCTTGCCCCCGTAGGGGCCGTGGCCTGCAGCGGTCCGTGCCCGCACCTGGAAGCCGTAGATGTGCCCGGGGCTCAGCTGTGTCACAGTTGCCATGTTGGTCTCGCTGGTCAGGGTGAAGGAGTGGGATTCATCTTCTGCCTGGGGGTGATAGCCATTCACTCCCTGCTGGCAGGCCTCAGCCCCTTACTCCTGCTCCAACCGACACCCCCAAGGCTTCTGGCCTCTGCCACCCTCCACAGGGCTCCTGGGCACCCCTCCTGGTCCCCGCACCTCTAGCCCCATGGTGGGGTACTGTGAGATCCCCCCAGCCCTCCTGGGCCACCCTGCCCCCGCACCTGGTCATAGTAGCGAAGCTGATAGTCCAGGATGTTCCCGTTGGCCTGGTCTGGCTGAGGCCAGGACACCGTGATGCTGTCGGAGGCCCGGCTCACCTGATGCACCACAGGGACTGCTGAGGGAACTGGATGGGGGGTTAGAAGGGGGTTTCCAGGGACCAGGAGGCGGGAGTCGGGGAGGGGTTCGGAAAAGGCGAGGTAAGGCTTAGGACAAGGCAGGGCTCACCTGCGTGGCTGGTGCTGACATTAATGGCCGCGGCCTGGGGAGGGTCAGGGCTGAGCTCCGACACCCCGTTGACAGCCTGCACCTCCAAGATGTAGGGTACATGTGCCCGGAGCCCCCCAACTAACACTCGGCTCTCAGTCAGGCCCCTCTGGCGGGGGTCGAAGTGCACCTCATCCGGGCAGCGGCGGCACGCGCCCCCTGCGCCGGGCTCCTGGCGGCCGTCACACACCCTGCACACGACGTTGAAGAGCAGGTCCCCTCGCCCCCCCAGCTCCTGGGGCAAGCGCCAGTGCAGCATGAGCGCCGAGCCTTGAACCTCGAACCAGAGCTCCTGGGGGGCCGACGGGGGGCCTGGGGAAGCCAGCGGGTGCAGCGGGGAAGGGCCCGGGAGGAGGGGGTTGTGGCAGGGGCGGGATGGAGGAGCACGCGGTGGGGCCGGAAAGCAGAGGTGGCCCGTGGGAGGAGAGAGGCGGGTCAGCCAGGGTGGATGGGGTCAGAGAGAAAGGGGAGATGCGGGCCAGGCGGGGAGGACACGGAGGACACAGGAGAAAGAGAAGTCACCGCCAGTGCGAACCAGCCCCACCTGCCGCCCTCAAAGACCCCCTCTTCTGGCTCCGCTCCCAGTCCTGCTTCTGGGAGCAGAGGAGACTCACCAGTGCAGGGGGCCTCTGGGGGGTCTGAACTGGCCCTGTAGAAGCCCCCAAGGCAGGGGCAGACGAAGGCTGCAGAGTCAGAGGCCTGGCTGCGGGCCGGGCAGGGCGAGCAGGGCGTGTTCCCAGCCAGAGCCTTGTAGGACCCCTTGGGGCAAGCTGAAGAGCAGAGAGTGGAGGCTTGGCTCATTCTGTCCACCCCTCCTGAGCCCCACGCACCTGACGAAGGGCCAGTTCCTCCTTTTCTCCTGAGCTGGAACCCTAAACCCACTCTTCCCTCGGGCAAAGATTACATCTGCCATTTCACTGGAGGTGGAACTGCATTTCCACTGATGGAAAAAGGGAGGTGGGCGGGGGCTCTGAGCAGGCCAAGCACCAGAGGCAGGCGTCCTAGGCCTGATTGCATAACTTCCCTCTGCAGAGGCCGCCCGCAGCCTCCCCCTGCAGCGGAGTCAGTCTCCTCACCTGACCTCGGGATAATCCCACCCCAAATAAAGGGCAAATGCGGACCAAGGACCCTGTCCCGAGATAACCCAGGAGCTCAACTCCTTCTGATCTCCATCACTTCTCAGGCCTGCAGCCCTAAGAGCTTCAGCAATGGCTGCAGGAGTCTCCAGAGGGTTCTAGAAATTTCAGATGAGCGGACAAGAGCAAGTTTGGGTGCTCTGGGAAATAAATCTGGAAAAAAAAATTAATGTCTGTTCCTAAAATAGTTCATTCCTGATGTTCTGGGGACAGAATGAAGAAGTTTGGGGCATCCGGGAAAGGACCACAGAGGTCAGGGCAGGTGAGGCGGTCGCGGCCCGCACAGGGGGATGGGGGCTCACCTTGGCAGGCCTTGTCTCCACGTGCCGGCTGGTGCCCGGGCTGGCAGCGGCAGCCCCCGACAGCTACCATCCACTTGCCCTCCCCGTTGCAGTGCAGCCTGGGGGGGCTGCCCCCTGCCTGGCCCCCACCTCCATCCTCCTCTGGCTCTGCATGAGCCACACAGGTGCCCACTGCCGCCACCAGGGAGGCGCCCCCGGCCCCGCTGGCCTGCGTCTCAGGGAAGGAGGCGAAGGCACGGAGCACGGAGGGGCAGGCGTGAGAAAAGAGCTTGACGGCCACGAGGGCCAGGCAGGCCCCAGTGTCCTGGAAGGCCACGTAGAAGCCGCGCTGGGTCAGGGGGCCGAAGCTCCGCTCCTTGACGTTGAGCTGCAGCCCGGCCCGAGGCCCAGGCCCTCGGGGCCCCACCGCCCAGGCGGAGGGGGCGGGGAAGCTCTCGTCCGCCGCGATCGTGTCCACCTTGGTCCAGCGTTTGAGGTGCCAGGCCGCACCGCCGTCGGGGCCGTCCGGCTCCTCGGCCTGGCGGTAGTAGAGCGTGAAGGTCTCGCGACAGGCGCCCCCGGCCACGCCCAGGCTGGCGCAGGCCCGCACGGAGAAGTGCA
>NW_006434839.1:662155-670260 GCF_000325575.1 Pteropus alecto
CTCCACGAAGTGGGTCTGCAGCCAGTTGTCCTGCCCGGCGCCCGGCGGGGCGCCTGCCACGTGGCAGGCCTCGAAGGTCCGCGTCAGGCGTCGCTGGTCGTCCAGAACGCTCACTTCGTCCCACTGCAGGGAGGGGAGGCCGGTTACTGCTCAGGGCTTGCAGGGTGCAGGAAGGTGGGGGGCACATCTCTTCCCCGGAGACTGAAAATTAACTGGCATGCAAAGCAGAGGGAGGCGAGGAGTCGCATTCCATTAGTCTCCACCTGGGGTTTCCTTCCCCAAATCCGCACTCTGGGGAGCAGGGCGAGAGAGGGGTGATGGGTGCAGAATGCGAGGGCGACACTCACCCCACCTGGTGGGTAAGTGAGCCAGCCGATCTCAGATGTCTCTCCGGTGGTGTCCAGCAACACCTCTGCCCAGAGACAAGAAGGGGCAGGCAGTGGCCAAGGCGCTGGCCTGCACTGCTCAACCTCCGCCCCATTCCCATGAGGAAAAACAGAGTCCCCATCCCAGTCCTGACCCGGTCCGTTTAATTCACCGGCCGGAGCACAGCTGTTGTCAGGAGCCTCTATCTGAAACCCTCCCCACATCTGTGCCCCTTTGAGGTCTTCACTCATTTCTGCCTTTTCTGAATCATTCCCATATCCACCTGTGTCGGGTCTCTACTGGCAGGTGAGGGGTTCTCGGGTGCCCCCTCCCTCTTACCTTCCAGAGCCAGAACGGAGGACACCAGGGCCAGGACCCAGAGACTGCACACCATGCCCGCCACTCCGCTCCCTGGCCAGGCAGCACCCTCAGCGGCCATGGGGCATCTTCAGGGCTCCCACCATCACGCTGGCCACCGCCCTGCTCCCAGGCAGGGCTGCCGCTTTGTAGGCCTGGGGACCGCAGCCAAGCTTGCTTCCTGTGGAGACACAGGACCGGAAGAGGCAAGCGGGAGGTGACCACGTTGCTTCGTAGATGGCCCAGGCTCCAAACCCTGGTCACGTCTCCTCCTCTAGCTCTCAGATGGTCCCGGCACCAACTGCAGGGCAGGGTGACAACCAGCAGGGACGTCTCCCTTGACTGTGGCAAGTCCACCATCCCGGAAGCCACGGCCGCGTTGCTCCCTCCCTACGTCCATGTCTCTCGGCCCTTCCTCCAGAGCATGGGGTACTTAGTTCTGGGCCAGTGTTACTGTTTTCTTCTGGAAGGAGCTACTACTCTGTAGGAAGAAGCTATTCTAATCCTTTCTCTTCATTTACAGCCACCCTGCATTGGGAGGCGGGAGAGTCTTCTCATTAAAAACCGAGTGGGTTGAAAATGACTCCTTCCCTGGGGACACACATCCCCCCCCTCCCCGCCCCCTGCTCCATGACAGCCCCGGGCCCCCATCAGACTTGGATGCTCTAGATGTTTCAGAGAGGCAGTGACGTGAGAGGGGTCACAGAAGGAGAGCTGTGGGGTACCAGGGAGGGCGGGTGTGAGGACAGATGCAAAGAAGACACGGTATAAAGACGCCACCCTAGAAACGGGCCAGCATCGAGGACGGAGAGCGCCGTGTGGGCCCGGCGTGCCTACGTCTGGTGAACAAGGCCCTCTTTCCACAAGGGGCACATTTTTTCTGTGGCTTACAGAAAAATAAACGTATTCTTTAAATATATGCAAAGATGCTTCCAGTTTGCTCACAGTGAAAGGAAGGCGTGACATGCCATTTTGTCCGATGAGATTAATAATGCAGTGGGCTGGAGAAGGTGCAGAAAATAGGCTCTCTTCTGTTCACTGTGCTTACAAGTTCAAACTGGAATATCCTCTTGGACAATTGGCGACGTCTGTCTAGCAGCGTCACTTCTAAGAATTTGTCCTTGGGGTACCATATACTTGGATCTATTTGCCCAGATGTCCAAACAAGGATATTTGTGGCAGAATTGTTTGTAAAGGAAAAGACTGGAAAGTAACCATTTATCATTAAGGAAGGTGGTTTATGGGGATGGAGAGGATAGCATAGGAACTATAGTCAATAATAATGCAATAACTATGCACGCTGTCAGATGGGCACTGGACTTATGGGGAATCACTTCGTAAGTTATTTAAATGTCTAACCACTATGCTGTACGCCTGAGACTAATATAATCGTATGTCAACTGTAATCGAAAAATTAAAAAAAAAAAATACTAAGATTATGGCACAACCTTCAAAAGGAATAAAGGCTACTGTTTATGCATTGATATGAAAATAATCTTCAAGTGAAAATCCAGTGCGGAACAGCATGAAGTATGCTCTCGATGGGTAATTTAGGGACATCCATATGCATATCCGCATGTGGATCATTATGATGGATGGACAACACAGGAGCTGGAGCAAGGGCGGTGCACCCTCCCCATACCTCTTTAATTTTTGCATTTTAAAAACCTTGTGTGTATATGTACTATCCTTTCAATTAAATCGTTTACTAAAAATTCCTTTAAACCTGTGATAATTTCGTAAAATGAATCAAAAGAGTGTTCATGCTCCCAAAAACGACTTCTCTGACTAGGTCATAAATAAGCTTCCCTTTTATATAAAATGCCCCTGAGCCTTCAGAAGTGCACAGCACAAGCACGTGACCGGGGGAGTATGGCTGCCTCCAGAGTCACAGTCACACCACACGGGCTCAGACCTTGCTTCGTGTGTTGGTCTAGAGATTACTGGTGACCTATCTCTGTCCCTGTGACTGAGTCTCCAAAGTCCGTGAGTTGCACGGTCGAGAGTAGCAGATTGCATTTATTATTTCCGTTGAGAAGAAAACAAGAGGCATGTCACTCAAAAGGCACAGAATCGAGAGGATAGGAAAAGAAAAAGAAAGCCAAGTGCAAGTTAGAATCTGTTTCCTCCTGGATATTTGTGGCTGTGTGACCCACGGTGCTGTTGAAAATGACACATTTCACAAGGAAGCGAATATCAACCTATTCAACTATATTTAACTTTGATGAATATGAAAATCGTGATTTGATCTCTACTCATCTGATTTTTTCCTGGTCATCCTGTCTATATCGTAAGATGAAGCCTTCAGGGTGATCTCCACGCAGTTACCATGAAAAGACACGGTTTCAACAGCTGTATCGGCTGATGTGTGGTGGGTATCTGCCTATGAGCCACTGAAATTCACCTTTCGTGCTTCTAGAACCCTATCTGTGAAACAGAGCGTTCGACGTAGGGCACATGGAAGCAAGCAAACAACATTTCCAAATCATCATGCGGTACACCTTAAACTTACACAATGCTGTATGTCGACTGTATCTCAGGAAACCTGGGAAAAAAAAGTACTTCCACAGAGCGAATTATTCCTAAGAAACAGAGGTTCTTTGCAAATACGGTCCCCAATGCTACTAGAATCATTCACAGATTAAATAAATGCTTCATGAAGTGAAAAGCATGGCCCCATCACCAAGGGCTGTTTAACAAGGATCCTAAAGTCATTCTCATCGTAGGTGTAACCCCTACTCTCCAGGGCTTAATTTAGAAACACGCCCGACACACCAGAGCCGACCAGATTCTGTCCAGAGCAAGAGAATCTTCAGGAACGTTCTTATCAAGCACTGAAAATGCCAGCAAAAAGCCCTTAAACAATGAAGGCTGTTATACCATTTGCCCGGCAGACATTCTTTAAAATAGCTTCTTTCAGTCAGAGCCCGGATGGATTCTGGAATCTGTATAACGAAGACACTATGAGTGCTGTGTCTTTCTCAACGGATAACTCGACAAATAATCACAGAGGAGTAATAAACCCTTAAGATACATCTCAATCGATTTTTGGAAGGAAATCGAAACGTGAAAGAAAAGACGCACTGCAGATAACATCAGTGGTGCAACATGGAACGTTCTAGAAGATGAGGCGTGGCAAAGCGTTGCTCCGGTGACCCACAACACGAGTACCGCAGTGGCTTGTGGCCGTGACAGGGTGTGCATGCACAGCTTTAGCAGGCATCTCAATGACGACACGAAGCTGGCCTCTCTCCAGAAGTTCCAGAAAAGAGCAAAGGCAATTAGGAAAGCTGAAGCCACTGAGCTTCCGTCGTCACGAGGGGTCATAAAGGAAAGAGCAAAGTGGAGTCATTGCGTGCCGACCGCCACTTCAGTGACTTCAAAAATTTCTACTTAGGAAAATGGTACTTTCATTAAGAAGAAACGGCGGAGGATCATAAAGCGCCCAAAGTGTGCCCAAAGTGTACTCTTCGCTGTTTGATGAGGACACACTTTTCTGGATCTGGATCCAGAAAATTGAAGGTTATAAACAGGTTTCTTCAGAAAGGAATTGTGCCTGAGTGAGAGGAGGCGGTCAGGTCAGTTCTCACTTATCAAATGAACCAGATAAATTCAGGTCTTCTCTTTTTTAATAGATAAAAAAGAATCTGAGTGTCTCTCCATGGCTAAAATAAAAACATGGAAAGAAAAAACTTTATTAAGATCTGAAAGAAATTGCTGTCAACTATTCCTACCACTGCAGAATCTTTTGAAACAAGTTTCAAAGGCAGAAATATAAGTGACAAGAACACGCTGCTCCACACACATGCCTGGAATTCTAAACAAGCGGGGCTTAGAACCTGATTTTCAAAGGTGCTGTCAATGGCTGAGGACTAGGACATCTTTCTCCGTTTGGTCCAGGAGTTCATCCTGGGAGCGGCCAAGCACATCCCGGCTGCCACACAGAGCGGGACAGGCCTCTACGAGGCCAGGCCCCTCACCCCGCTTCCTTGTGGCCTGCTTGAGATCTGTCTCTCTTCTCCAACTACTGAAAGAAGTTGGCCAGTGTTTAGAAATCTTCTGATCCATGAAAGAGCAGAAAACTTACCTCAATCAGAAAAACTTTCAAATTTCAGATGTGTACATGCTTTTAAAAATATAAAGCACCAGAAGCAGCAGAACTGTGGATGTCAAATGATAGCTCAGAAAATGAGACTGATTAGATGAAGTTTTCCTGTGACAAAAGTCGCATTCTGTGACTTCCCTTTTTTTTTTTCTCAGCTCCTTTTCTGGATATATCATTTTGTATCTTTTTCATACAGCAGAGACATTATATCCACAAGCCGGCTACATTTCTTTGGTTGACAAAAATATGGCAGTTTCTTAGGTGTCAGGATTGTATTTTGTTTTCAGAAACTGGCAAAGATTAAAACTGTGTAGGATCTTAGCTTACGAGTTCGGTTATCTATAAAAATGCAAGATTTAAAAATGACTAAACCTCTAAGAATCTTAAAAGTGAACTGCGCTTAAATCAAAGTGCTAAATATGATAATCTGATGAACAAACCAAGCTGACTTAATATAGTTTACGTACCTCAATCTACAAAGTGAATTTTAAAAAATTAAATAATATAAGCCAAATAAGCTTGTAAGAAAGTATGGCAGAAGATATATCGGCCGTTAAAATTGGTTACTGTAGGACATAGAAAAGGGGGCGGGGGTGATTTAACTTTGTCTTACGCATATTAGAATTGTTTTTCTTGTTACAATGATCATATCTTATTTTTATAATTAAAACAAAATCTCACAATTCAAATCTAAACAAAAAAGAGAAATATTTATAAAACTTAGACTAGTATAGCATATACTTATATTTTCTCCTCCCTCCTTTTCCCCCTCTAGGTTTCGAAGTATCTAGAAAATTTCATCTAAGAAGAAAGCAGAGATGGAGAGGCAGTAGGAGCCGGGAATGAATTAGCAAAATAATGTCAAACGTAAAAGCAAAAGAACTTTCGTCCCCGGGTTTTCTTTAAGCTTCTCTCCCAAGAAGTTAAAATTGTCTCACAGGATGTCGAGCACAGAACAGCGGCTTCCGCGGGAAAGAGGGGACTGGACACGGGGAACACACTCGAGGGGCATTGCTGCAAACGGAGCAGAGTGGGCTGCAGGGACGGTCTCAAGGGCAAAGGGGCCGCTGGTTTTATGTGTGGTGTGGTTGCCGAGCTGGTCCTCACACCTGTTAGCCACGGGGTCAGTGTGGGAGGGGTCAGTGCCACAGGCCCTGCCCTCTGTCCTGTTCTGCAGCTGTTAAACGCCCAGGAAATTCCAGTGTAATCCTTGCTCAGCTTAATGCTGCAGCCTCTCCCCTTTAATCTCCACCTTGGATAGGTCTCAGAAGCTCTCTCTTCTAGCCCTGGCCTCCCGCCCTGAAAAGGATCCCATTGGCCTTTGCATCGATATCCAGAGCAGACAGTGAGGAGGTGGCTGTCCTCCGGTGCGTTAGCCCTTCTGCCTTGGCTGGAGAGGACAATTTGTGGATTACCCAACAGGGGACAGTCCTGTGTCTCCTGAGGCGTCCGAGAATGTACCCTAGAGCACGCAGATGCTGATAAATGTGCCTCCCACTGTGGAACTGGGGGAGGCTCTTAAGATACAGGCAGTGTCTGGCTTTAGCCAGAGAGTCACTTAGAATGAGCCACTCCGGCTGTGCACTGCCTGAGGACATGCGTGGCTCTGGAAAAGAGCATAAGGGAGGCTGTTGGGGCAGTCGGTACATGTGCATGAGGGATGAGTAAGTGGGAGATTGTGGACGAAAGCCCATGAGTGCCGGGACCCATGGCTGTGAGAGCGAGTGCGTCCGCGAGGTGAGCCGCATGTGGAGCAGGACCGTGGGTGCAGGGAGGTGTGTGTGGCTGTAAACAGGCACATCGGTGCAGAACCGAATGGGGTCCTCGGAACCCCCGAGCCCGCACCGTGGGTCTGCCCCACTCCACCCCTAGTCAGCCTGTGAGCTTCTCTCTGCCCCAGGAAGTGCTTCAGCAGAAACACCTGGGCTGGGAGAAGAAGGTGAGCCGCCAAGTTGAGAAAGGGAACCAGAGGCCAGGCCGCCGAAGCCTCCGACCCCCAGCACAGCCCTTCCATCTAGAGGGGAGCGTGGACGTAGGCCCAGGGCCCAGCTCAGGAGAGGGTGATGAGTGGGAGGAGGGCAGCGGGCTGGGAGGAGGCATGGTCCTGGCCTTCCCTTGCTCAGCCCATGGTTGCCTGTCGTTCCCCAGCTCCCTGGTGACACAGCCGTCACTGCCAGCCATCTTCTTGCATCCCGAATGAACCAAGAGACTCCAAAGGAGTCCTCCTCCCTAGGGCCCTCGACAGGTAGAGCGGAGCCCCCACCTCAACTTTGCTGGGACATAGAAGGTCCAGTGCCTGGAGGGAGCCCAGGGGCCCCTCTGACTGCAGTCCTGCTGTTCTCAACCCCCCAGTGCCCCCATTGACTCAGATAGTTTCCCTGCAGTGTCCCAGGTCTCACAGCCCCTGTCCCACTGAATCAGCATCTCCCCTTCCAGGGCCTGAGTCAAGTTCCCCTGGCAGCGGAGGGCCTGGCCCAGGTTAACTGACTGGGAACAGGCCCAGCCGCTTCTCTCCAGGGGCGCTGGGTGCCGCCAGGGACATTACAACATCGGCTATGCTGGGCCAGCGCCAGCTCCCCGGGGAGGGGAGGAGAGAGGGGACCAGACAGCCAAGACTGGTGGGTGGGGGTGTGGGGCCGACGGGGCCAAGCTCCCCGCCACCGCGGAAAGAGAGGAGGCGGGGCTGGCGCAGCAGCAAGCTGACTTTGGGGTGGAACTTGGGGGTATGGCTGGGAGCACGAACCAAGCCTTCCTACCACCCCAAGGCTCACCTGTGGTGACGGGGGTGGGGAGCAGAAGGGCCGTGGGAGCTGGGGGCACATGTGGGTTCGATCTCGTTGCTTCTCCCAGCTCCACTGGGATTGGAGAGATGCCACTGGAGGGGTGGGCAATCCTCTTAGAAGGCTGGGAGCCCGGCCTCCGCCAGGACCCCTAGAGCAGGACCCCCTGTAACGCAGCCCGGGGAGGGTCTCTGCAAACAGTGGGGATCGCAGCAACAAGGATAATGGGGGTGTCAATGAGGCTGCTCAGAGGGGGCAGGGGAGCCAGGTGGGCCAGTCCCGCACCCCTCACGAACCCCACTCTCGCACTCCCCCAGAAGGCCCCCCCGAGGGTCTTCCGAGGCCCTGTCTGGAGGGACGCTGCACTTTCACAAACCTGAATCCCTGTGTCCAGGCACAACGCCCCTCGCCCCCCAACGCTGCCTGCGACCCCGTGTCTCACCTTCCCGCCGGCCGCAGGCTCCGCAGGTCTGCACCCCGCGAGGCCCCGCGCTGGC
>NW_006434839.1:670928-692423 GCF_000325575.1 Pteropus alecto
ACTGAGACATCTCGTGGGGTACGGGGGTGGTGGGGGTGCGGCAGGGAGGGGGCGTCTGAAAGTGTCTCGGATCCAGCCTTAAACTCTTCTGCCTCTTCGTGACCCTGGATCTCACCGTGGAGGCTTCTGACTCCACCCTCCCCGAAGGGCCGGGAAGCCGGGGTCTGAGACGGGAAGTCTTGAGGTCGGAGCCTGGCTTGGCATGGCCCGGGCAAGTCGCTGCACCTCTGGGTGCCGCCTCCCTTGCCCGCTCCCCTGAGAGAACTCCCTACAGGGACGAGAGGCGGCGGAAGGGACTCAGCGGGCGTCTGCAAGGAAGGTGGGGGCGGGGGGCGGTGTTGAGGATCGGCGGAGGCGTCGCGACGAGGGATGTGTCCGCCACCCCCAGCCTCTGCTCAAACCCAGGGCAGGCTTGGGGGTCCATTGTTCCGGTCCTACAGCGCTCAGCTGGGGCCTTGCCGCGAGCTGTTGCTGCCACCTGCTGGTTCTCCGCGGGAACACAGGCACCTGGTGGAATTCCCTCGGGCCTTTTCTTCCCCCCTCCCCTTATCGCCCTGTGCCATCTTCCTCTCCAAAGTCCTTCTTTTAGTCGAGACGCGTTTACTAAAGCACTAGCCGCAATTGGGCTGATCCAAACTGGTAGTTCGGAGCCATCAGCAACCGAGGAAAATTGTGAAAGAGATCTGTGAGCCAACAAGCACAATAAACAAAACAATGAAACTTTAGGCGGCACCTGGGAGAAACAAACAGGCTTTAGCGAATTGGCTGAATGAGTGATATAAGGAAAGATAAAGGCGGCTGAACAAGTCCCCACTTGGCAAGAGGGTTGTTCACTCCCAATACCTGGAGTTAATTGAGAAGCCTGACGTTGGACGACTCTGCACGTGGACATCATTAATAAGTCCACGCGCAACGGTGAGTCTAACAGTATCTTGTTTCTTTCCTTTGCTCTGAGACTCAGTAGTGGAGATTCGCCTTCATTTCCAAATCAGTTCTCTCCAAGGCTTTCACAGACTTTCGTGAAACCTGAATTTACATTATTCGTGGTATTATGTAACTTATGATCCTAGATGTATTAACAATACGACTGGTTGCCAGAAAGCTATGGGTATATTGGAATTTTTTTTTTTAAAGCATATGTTTAAAAATAAAAGTATCAACCAAAACAAAACATGGAAGTTACTTTATAAAATCCAGAAATTCCAGTTGTAATTTGCAACACATCATGTATTGAAGTTATAGTAAAAATATCTCTGTTCCTTTCTATTGTCTGACACATTGTTTACACTGCCATTAGGTGTCTATAATATGAAATTAAGTTTTCGTGATTCGAGGCTTATGTAATTATTTTTCTTTCGTTAATAAAATTAGGCATCCAGTCTTCAAAGGAAGCTCTACTGCAGTCTGGAGGCAAAGAGGTTTAAATTTGTGATTGCGATTGGCCCTGTATCATAGTTTCCTATGTGTTATCAAACTAAATTTTAGAGATAGGTAGATAGCACAGAATTCATTATTAAGTTCTGCTTCCATCTGCAGCTGTTCAAAAGCGAAGTAATGAATTCCTTTTTAAAGTCGAACATAAATCTTGGCTATAATTTCTTCAGTGCCTGGCACATATTAGGCACTTAGAAGTGTTTTAGAATAAATGACTAAAAATAATACTATTTAAACTTGTTCTGTGCCGAAGGGCAGGATTTAATAAAGTTTGTGGCTCACAGAATTCATTGTCTTGAGACACAGGCATCTATAATGTAAATCTGGAGCCAAAAGAAACTCCTTAGAAAACTCCAGGTGGTTTGGGATGGCTCTGATTGGTTCTGTTGCTGCTGCTGCTGCTGCTTCCCGCCCCGTTTTTGCCTCCTTCTTGAGCTTTTCTCTCTTCAGCATCTATCACTCCCCAAGGAGGCACAATTGTCTTCTTCCTTATTTCCCTGTAGAACGGCTAATGCGAGCTAATGTTATTATAAGCAAGGAAGTTTATAAGTAATTTCAATGATAAGAATTCTAGTAAAAAACAAAACAAAAAAACCCAACCACACACACACACACAAAGGAATCTGCTCAGCCCCCGATCTCTTCTCAAATATTAATTATAGCAACAGATGCACAACCTCACGGGAGCCCGGGCCCTTCCCTGCGCTGTCTGGAGACCCCGTGGCCTCAAGTGCCGTCTTACCCAAAGCTGGAGTCTGATCACCAGATAGTTTGTCCAATAAAAGCGTCAAATGCCCATGTAGACAACTGAAACTTTTTTTTTTTTTAAACTTCTAGACTGTTCTAGGGTTCCCCTACAGTACAGGTTTGTTTTGAGGACAAACCTAGTTTGCAACTGATTTGTAGACCAATGGCGATTGTTATTTTTTGATGCTCACTGAACGTGAGCGATCTTCCGACTTGACCCATGAGAGCGTCTACTTTGACATGGCTTTAACCAAGCAATAAGAAAAAGACATTTGAAAGTATTATCGCACAGAGAGAAAGTGGAGGGCTCTACTCTCGTAACAGGACGTGTTATCCGTTAGAGATCGATGACAGCTGCATGTAACAGAGACGTTGTGCAGCAGTGTTTTAAACACACCCAGGAATGCAATCAAAGTCCCAGGTCAACAAGACTTGGGGTTCTGCCCCTCCTTCTTTAGGATGAGGCCTTGTCCTCAGGCCCTCAGCATGTGCGCCAGAGCGCCAACTGTGATGTCTGTCAGTTTCCGTCAAGGAAAAGATGGGCGTAGATCCCGCCGAGTTAGCACCCTGTAAAGAACCTTTCTGGAAGCTCCACCCAGTGACGTCTCCTTAGATATCATTGGCCAAGACTGTGTCACACAAAGACCTCTGTGTAAGGAACTGCGAAATGCACGTGGCACCAAGTAAAATTGAAGTTCCATTAGCAAGACGAAAGAATATTAGACCGGCAACCAGCAGCCTCTGCCACAAATAAGCTGAGACGATCACAGTTAGCTACATCTTTTTCTGCAATCTACAATAATGATGCTTTTCATAGGACCTCCTTGCTGGATCCACTCTGCCCACCCTCCACCCCCCGAGACCATCATCTTTAATACATATTTTTAATGTTCAAAGATGAGTCCCAGGAAGTTAGTGGAGTGAATGGAAATGCTAGAAGCCTCCTCTCACTAAAATAACTATGACACCAACTCAATAAATCAATCAATAAATAAGAAAACTCTCTGCAGTTACTCATGTAAACAATAAGAGTTGAAAACATTCTAGATCTTAATAAGACTTTGGCAGGACAGGGTTGACAAGTGCTCCATACCACTCTGCTTCTTCCCTGGTCTATGCTGTGTCTGCTCCCTTTAGATCCAGACTGGTGACACGATGATGTCCGACATGGAGCAAGTGGTCCACGGTCTGCCCTTCTGTCCAATGCAGTCATGTCCCCCAGCTCCGGTTACCAGATAGTGTTATTTGAACACATCCCCATTCTCCCAAACAGGACAGGTGACCTGCCTTGCTCCAAGGTCTGCCTCTAGCTATACATGTGGCTGAAGCATTTCCTGGTTCTCTGCTGCCAGATAGTCCCTTGTCTCAGATTATCTCTCTCCTCCGCCCCTCTCTCCCTCTCTCAATTCATATGGATTCTAGAATCTATCCCATCAGACCTTTAAGCACCAATATTAAAGAGGACAGGCCACTATCAAGAATGAGCAAACAGCAACAGCAACAAAATTTGAGATCTTTTAAAAATCTGAGGTAACATGGCAACAAAGTAAAGATGTAAGAGTTTAAAGAAAAAGTTCCACTTTATATTCTTAGTGAGTTAAAAGCAGATTCGGAAACTATTTTTAAAGGTTGGGATGAAAGGGAGTGAAAAAAATAAGAAAAGCACAATCGCTGTAATAAAACCTCAGTCATGCAGAAAGAAAAAAAAGACAAAACGGGGAAAAATAAACCAGTGAAATATAACTTGAACCTGGGAAGAACTTGCAAGATGTCAGACACGAGTAGATTATTTTTTAAATAGCGGAGAAGGTAAAAGGTCTGAAAAATACAATAAGGAATTGCAATCTTAAAATGACAATAATTTTAGAATGAGAAGACAGATCAAATACATAAAAGGAAAAAAGACAAAACTTAAAATATTTTAATATCTGGCCCATATTAAGCATGTACATGACATTTATTACATAACTGAACTAACTAAAAAAGTCGTGAGTCTAAAAATTTAGAGATTTCACCATCTTCTAAGTAAAACCGATCCGCAGAAATCAATGCCAAGATATATTCTGGTAAAGTTTTTCAGTCAGTACCTTGCAAGTTTACACAAACACAGAGTTTACAAGAGTTAAAATAAAAATGCATTCAGATTTTTTCTCTGGGGCCCTGATTAATGAATAATACCTTCAGAGTTTTCAGAAGAAAGAGATAAAACACTCGATCAGCTTCTGAAAAACCATTCTCAATTCTTCAACTTGGCAACCCCAAACGTTGAGGCCGAGGAGCTAAATAATTGCCCCCCCAACTCCCAGCCTTTCTTACAGTTAGGAGTCAATATCAGACCTAGTGCTACTTCACCAGAAGAAAACAGAATTCTGCTGGGGTCACTTCTGGATTTCTGATAAAAAAAGACACAGATTTGGCTGACGTGACCCCATCTCCTTTGTCTTGCTTTGTAACCATCCCTTGGACATTGCACTGGTTTCTTATCGATGATCCCCCCCCGCCTGCCACCCCCCCAAAAAAAACAGTGGCTGAAAACAACACAAATGTACTATCTTACAGTTCTGGAGGTCAAAAGTACAAAATGTATCTAACTGGGCTCAAAAATTTAAGTGTAGGCAGGACTGTGCTCCTTCTGGAGGCTCCAGCAAAAATCTTTACCCCTTCCTTTCCTAGGGCGACCTCTAGAGGCCACTGCTTTCCTTAACTCATAGCTTTCTCTATCTTCCTTTCTTCTGCCTCCCACCATCTCTTATAGGGACCCTTGTGATTACATTGGGCCCTCCCAGATAATCCAGGGTGATTTCTCCCTCTCAAGGTCAGTTCATTTGCAACCTTAATTCCCCTTTACCTTGTAAACTAACATAACAGATTCCAAGAATTAAGATGCAGATAGATGCCTTTGGGGACCATCATTCTGTCTACCACAGATGTGATGGCCATATTGGCAGCTGAGCCAAAGCCAGCAATCGCATACACTTCTTGTTACATGAGAAAAATAAGCGCCTGTAATTGTGATTTTTTTGTTACCCGCAGCTTTGTACTTCCCTATGAGATAGAGACTAAAATATTATATCCCCAGCCAAAGGCTTATTCTTTTAAAAAGGCAAGATAAGGTCATTATTAGATCTGCAAATTCTTCGAACATTAACCACTCAAGTCTGTTTTCCAGTAAGACACATTACAAATGTTCTCTGAACAATTAAGAGATGAATAAGCAATTGCATTCTTCATTAGGGAGGTTATGATTGAGAAAAAGTGGCTCTAATCACCGAATCTACCTAAAATTGTGGGATAAATACAATAAAAAACAAAATACAAATCTGTAAATTACTAAGCAATAAAAATAGGGAAATTAAGTAATTAGAGGTAATTATGGGAACAAAAGTAAAATACTCCATGTAAATATAAAAAGAAAGTCTTCTTTTTTAAGGTGATTTTAAACTCCAGATTAGTATAATGAAAAATATGAAAGGGAAATAACAAAGATGTCATCAGTTTTAGCTTTTTTTGATTTCCGTCAAAGGAAGTCAATAGTTATTGTTGGCATAATTAAGTAAAAAGAATTTTAATGTTTTAAGATAATCATGTAAGATTATCCTTAAAATAGGGCGTTAACCTTATAAATCATAGATAAAAGATAAAAGCAAATGGATACAGTTCATCTAAAGGCAAAAAAGATAAAAGATAACAAGAAAGCATTAAAATATAGAGAGCATAATTAAAGTGACAGATGTCAAACCAAGTACAATGTCTTAATAAGCATAACACGCTAGAACAATTTCTATGGTAAGTCGGTGGCATAAGTACATTGTGAAATTTCTTTATGTAGCTCGTAATAAAATGTCTCACATTTTACATACTCAAACTCACTGTGGTCTTTTGCATTTCTAGAAATGTTTATATAAATGAGACAGTATTGGGGGGGACACTTGGCCCTTGAATTTCTTAAATAAAAATGGGACCATCAATGACAGTACAAAATCATACTGTGAAAACGACATATACAAGTGTAAAATCGAATATGTAAACGTGGGGTTTAAATACACACGCGAACACACACACGTATAATTGGAACGAGAAAATTGCCATCCTGCCCGTTCCCTCCTCCTCCTCTCTACCCCTCACCTTTAACCCAAGGACAAATGGGACGATGTTGGCAAGTCTACAGACCCGATTAGGCTGGAAGCCATACTTTCAAAGCTTCATCTGAGTCTTTGTGCAGCTAAAGCAGATAACATAAAAAGGGACGACACTTAGAAATGAGCTCGCTTTTTATTTATCATAAACCCAAGGGGATGCACTGTGAAAGTCGGAAGATGATTTCTTTAAAAAAAATCACGGTATCGTCACATTTAAATTCAACAAAAATACAGGCTTCGGGATATGAATCGCTCTAAATGAAAACATGAAATTGTTTGTTTCCATATTGGAAAATAGAGTAAATGTTTTAGCTGGATCATATTCGTTCATTCCATTCAAAGTAGATTAATGAAGCAGAGACATTTGACGGTTAACGTAAAACGTTAAATAAAACTAGTAGAAATTACAGAAGTTTCCCATGTTAACTCTCATTAAATCCCTTCTGACAACACCAATTCCCCCTTTTTTTCCTTCCCGCAAATCTTTTAATGGCCTAGAAGGAGCTTTTCTAACACTGCTCTTTCTAATAGTGTAATTACTGATTTGATTATGGACAAGGTGGACTTCACTAATTGTTCAATAATTAGGTTCTTCTTCCTTGTAATTTTGTTCTGTGCTATCTTTGAGAATTAATGTTTGACCATGTGGGCTGTGCTTCTCTGAATTACTGCTACCTATTGGATACTAGAAGAAAAAGTGACTTATTTATGACTCACGTTGGTTGCGAAATGAAGGAGAATAGATTTAATGCTGCCCTGTATTATTCTGCTGGAGACTCCAGAGTGCATACCTTAGTATCTCCCCCAAAAGAGATTTCAAATGCTAGGTTAATTTAATGCAGCGTGTGTAAAAGAAATAGAAGAATGAGATGTTACTGTTACATTCCTCGAAAAGGAAGTCAATACTTATTGCGACTCAAATTCATCTTTCCACTTAGAGGGATTTTTCTCTTTTGTCATCTAGTTAACTACTGTCCATTCTTAAATTCTCAGGTCACAGCCCAGAAATAAACCCTCACATGTATGGTCAATTGATTTTTGACAAATGCTCCGAGACTATTGAAAGGGAAAAGGACAGTCTTTTCAAAAAATGATACTAAAAAAAACCCAAACAAACCTGGATATCTACATGTAAAAGAATGAAGATGTATCCTTACTTTGCACTATACAAAAAAAATGAACTCAAAATGGGTCAAAGACCTAATCTTATTCTTAAAAGAAAACATTGAGGAAAATCTTCATGACATTGGATTTGGCAATGATTTCATGGACACATGACTGAAAGCACAGGCATCCCTACCCCCCCCCCAAAAATAGATAAATTGGACTTAATCAAAATTAAGAATTTTTCTATATCAAAGGATGCTATCAAGAAACCAAAAAGAAAACCCACAGAATAAGAGAAATTCTTTGCAAATTATATATCTGATAATTGGTTAATATCCAGAATACACTTTTTTTTTTTTAAAAAAAACCTCCTAAAACTCAAAAACAAAAATCAAAAGATTCAATGTAAAAATGGGCAAAGGACTTGACTAGACATTTCTCCAAAGAAGATATACAAATGTCCACCAAACACATGAAAAAATGGTCAACATCACTTGTCATTAGGGAAATACAAGACAAAACCATAGCGAGATACCACTTCACACTCACTAGGATGGCTACAATTTAAAAACGGAAAATAACAAATGTCAGTGAGGATGTGGAGAAGTGGAAATTCCCATGTATTCCTGGCAGCAATGCAAAATGGTGCAGCAGCTGTGGAAAACAGTTTGATGGTTTTCTAAAAAGCTAAACGTAAAATTACCACATGACCCAGCAATCTCACTTCTAAGTACATATCGCCAGAAGAGTTGAAAGCAGGGACTAGAACAGATATTTGTACACTCATGTTCATAACAGCATTAGTCACAATGACCAAAAGGTGGGGACAGCCCAAGTGTCCATCAACAGGTGAATGAATAAACAAATGTGGTATATTATTCAACCAGGAAGAGGAATGAAATTTTGATATATAATACGACATGAATGGAACTTGAAAACTGTAGGCTTAGTGAAATAAGCCAGATGTAGAAGGATAAATAATGTATAATATCAGTTTTATGAGGTTCTTAGAATAAGCAAATTCATAGAACAGCAAATGTAAATGAAGCTCCCAGGGGCTGGGAGGGAGGGAGGTTACCGTTTAATAGAAACAGAGTTTTTTTAGGAGAAGACGAAATGTTTGGGGTATAGATAGTGGTTCGCAGCACTGTGAACATACTTAATACCACTAAATAGTGGTTAAAATGATAAATATTAAATTATGTATATTTTACCAAAATGAAAAAAAATCTCAGGTCCCAGATTGCCATTTCAGGGAAAGCTTCTGAAATCATACTCACTCACAGAAGACGGCTTTTTCTTCCTCGTTTTTATCCTAGTTGGTAAATATACTTTATTTGTGTGGTTTTTGAGCAGCTTACTCTTTCTCACAGGACTGTGTGCTCCGTAATGATTTCCATGTCAAGTTTGCTTACACATCTTCCAACAGTGTCTAGCTCATTGAAATAATTTGGTCTAAAAATTTTTCTTAAATTAACCTTTCCAGTATTAAGAAAAATAAAATACAATCTTGAGTTCCACATACATTGCAATTTTCTAAATCTTTCCTAGCCATGCCATTTATAGAGTTGACTAATTTTAATAGATCATTTAAAAATATATAATTTAGCAAATGTGGCATGACTAGGCCACACACACACACAGAGACACAGAGATAGACAAACAAGTCTAATTATTCTATTGTTACATCACATAATTATCCATGATCCAATTATAGATTGTAGAAGGGGTAATTACTTCAAATGGTCTCCAAGAGCCATTATTTTCTTTAATTCGAATTTGTAGGAATGAGGGAGGTAACTGCTTAGAAAGAGGCACAGCAAAGCATTTTGATTTTAGGTAATTCATGCTGTAGACTGACAATCACGATAAGTAAACAAGGTTGCCTGTGAGACTCTGCATGTCTTGTCATGGGCTGCAAATAAACTAGCGTGGGTTAGAATTATGGACTTTTCTACCTGATCATTTGCAGTAACTTTTCATGGAATCGCGAATAGTTCAAAGGGTGAACAAGATAAAAAGAGTGAGATTTGCTACTATTTTTCTTTTCTTTTTCTCATTGGACTAGGAAGCTGAAGATTTTAGGATGGTTCCTTCGATGCATGCTTTAGAGTTCGAATACCCAGAAGAATATTGACAAAATTTCATTCCGTGAACATTTTTATCAAGCAATTCTCCTTTCGAACACCTTCCCCCTGCCTTTTTTTTTTTTTTTTTTTTTTTTTAGTAGTAGTGATAGTGGTGGTGAGGGTGCTGGATTTAATGCTATTTAAAATGGGAGAATTTCTGTAGTTTGATTATATTGAAGTCTTTTCATATGTCTATTCCTACTTAATCTGCTTTGTTAGTATTCACCGGTTACATCACTTAGTCTGTTTTTTCAAATGGAAATAATTTTAGGTCTTTGTAAATAAATGATTAAGGCCTTTACGACTGTTTTTGTTGGGACTCTGGTAAGTTTGTGTATAATTATGATGTGTGCCTTTCCCTGTGATCCGGAGTTTTTCCATCTGCTAAATGCCATTGAGTAATTTCAAAAAAAAAAAAAAAAAAAGCTGCTAAAAACTGGTTGGCAGAGAGACAAGATTCAAGCAGTCAAAGTTAGTATAATATGATAAAGGATGCTTTTGGTTTTTTCCTCTTAACAGCTGGCTTGAAAATTTCCTCGGGGAACATTATTTTGCTATGTTTGGAGGAAATGTGTCGGTAAGATATTTGGGGCAAATGCAACGTGCAAGCCCAGACAGCAAGATGTTCCCAAACTGCCATTTAAGTCCAGTGCTTCAGGCTGGCTAACGACCCCCTTTTTATTTTTGCTGTGTATTTGATGCATGTGTAAATTTGGGTATTGGGGCTTGAGGAGGGTTGAATTGCTTTACGGAATAAAGGGTTGAATGTGTAGGGGTTTAACTATTTTTTAAATAGTAATGAGATGGAAATTTCAGGATACCAAAGTGGGGGAAAAAAGCAGTCAAAGGGAATCATACTTTTCTTCTCAAAAAGTTCATACTGGTCAAACGAGATGCAGCTGTCAGCCACACAACTTCAAGTCTCCGGGGTGTCGATGTCATTGGTGATTCTGGTGGGGATGGGTGAAAATGACAGAGGCTTTGGTGGTGGCCTCGAGGCTGGCTCCCTCAGGCTCCTATTTTGCCAGAAAAAAGAGGGTGCATTACGGCCATAAATGTTATACTCCCTGGGTCAAAATCGTCATATTTGCTTCCCTGGGAAAATCCACTAACAGTGATTTTTGTCTTACTCGGGATATTTCTAATTTACTAAAGTAAACTAACAAGATTCCTAGGGAACGTGTCGGTACAGAAAGACATGCATCTTTGAGGAAAGGGTGCAATGAGAAGTTACCTTTATATAATGGTCATCATCTCTTAGCACCTCTTCTTTTCCCCTAAAATGTAAAAAACCACCACATAACTTTGTCTGGAGGGCCTCTGGGAGATTTTCAATAAAGCTGAAAGGAGAGAATGGGGGGTGGGGTGGGGATGGGGATGGGGGTGGTGCTGTTAGAGATAACCTGTGTCACCAGGTCAAGGTCAAGCAGCTTAATAAACAGGTGTGCTTTATCTATGTCCTTTTTTTTTTTTACTGACTTGATATGAATAACTAGAAGGATCTTGGAAGTTACATTTTTAAAAAGGCAGATGGCAAAATAGCAACAGCTCCTCAGTCTCTGATTTACTTCCTGGAGAGGTGATTCTCATCAACCAGGAACACCCACGTAGGACCTTACAGGAGCAAGAAATAGACTTCTACTGTGGTTATGCCATTATGAAGCTTTGGGTTACAGCCGCTCACGTGACCCTAACTCATATGCTCTGCTGGGGCGTGGATTAAACAGAGATTGTTCACACGGACACAGGAATCAAAAGGTCAGAGAAAGGGGATATTGAACGGTGACTTGAGAAACCTAAAATATTAGGTACTCTCTCAGGGCTCCCCCATTATGAGTATGTTTCAGGGAAGGGGGGAAAAATCAGCCTTATATAACACAAAGCATGGCTGCCTCTGTCCTCACTTCTGTAGCTGGTCATGAGGACTCGATTAAATAGTCACTGCGACCTTCTTCCACCTCCCATGCCACTTACCCTCTACCAGCACCTCGGCATGCTCACATTGCTGTGGGATAGGACGGAGGACACCACTATTCCCAGAGGGTCTGAGTCTGTGGGGTGCTGGCTGGGATGCTGCTGTTTTTATTATCAAGGGGTGTTGGACAGAGGAGGACTCACTCAGAGGCACCCCAGAGAATACTCAGGCTTCCAGGCAGAGTCCTGCTCACCAGCACATGCGACAGCCGCCAAATTTCCCTTTGATCATGGGGATCATTCCCTTATGTTAGTGTAGTGACCACCTTATAAAAACGCGTCAAAATATTCACCCATTATTGCTTAACTTCCCCCCTCATGGGTTCGATTCGTGTGTGTGCGTGTGTTCGGAATCTATATTTTTTCAGCTTTTCTCCTGAAATTTTCATTTTAGCAATGATTTTTAATTTCCACGACCTCTTATTCTTTGCTTTTTTTTTTTTTTAAAAATTGTTTTCACTTTATCCTTTCCTTCATCAACGGATACAATAAATACAACCTCAAACTTTTCTGAAGAATAAAAAAAGAGACTTAGAATTGAATCGATGTCCTCGTCTTTTTCCTGCATTATCCCTGTTTTCTCTGGAGTCAATATTCTGTTTTATGACCTTGATCTCTTCCTTTTGACCTTGTTTTATGACCTTGATCTCTTCCTGTTTTATGACCTTGATCTCTTCCTTATGCTACTACATAAGGAAGAGTAATTAATTAATGATACCTATTATAACCTCCCCGCCCCCGTTCTTAGCGGCATAACCCAATAGAAGTCATTTTATTTTGTTTGCTTTTTACAGAAAGGCCAATGGGCATCTTTCTGTTCGGAAAGCTCACCTGGGCAGCTGTCCTAGGAGAGATGACACAGAGATCCAGGATGCGACTATCCGACTATCCGAGGCTTTTCACTGTTGCCACAAAAGGTGAGAAATAGGAAGATCACATTGTTGGAGACTTGGTGTTTGGGGCCCAGCCTGGATGGGGATCATATGTTTCTGCCCACCTTTTAGGCCAAGTCATCTGGCCCCATCTTGATGCAAGGGTACTGGGAAATGCAATTTTCTTGTACTCCCAAGAGGAAAATAAAACGGTTTCATAAATTTATAGCATTGTCTTTGCCACAGCTGTTTTTTTTTTTTTCCTTAAAACAAAACAAATGTCTGCTGATATTCAGTCATCCAATCATGTTTATGAATAAAAAGATGTCGATTATTACCTGTGACTCACTGACATTTCCTTTGATAGTGGCCTCTTCCCTGCAGGAGAAGGCTGACTCAGGCTCCCAGCTCGTGGGTGTGGTGTGGGGACTGGCAGGCTTTTGGCGCAGATAAACAAGCCAGCAACCTCTGGAGGCCGCTGCCCCTCTAGGTTAACAGTTTCATTCCTTCGAAAGGTGTTTTTCCAGCTTCGTGCCATGGACATCTTCCTCAAACACATTCATACATGTGGAGGCCGGAAAGGAGGCTCTGACTCAACAGCCGTTGGACAGATTGCTCTTCAAACAACTGTCTTGCGTTGAGTTCTGTCTCGTGTTCTGACTACATCCCTGTGGACCCGAGGAGCTCTGTGAAAACAGTGCTGCCTCCCCTGCTGCTTTCTCCCCTCCTCGTCCCGAGCTGCGTCCTCTCTGAAGTATGTCACCTTGGCCATAGCATCTTTGATCTTTCGGAAACTCATAAACTCTTGTTTTGCTAATATTTTCCTTCCCCTATGTAGCAATTGTTTTAATTTCTTCTCTTTCGCGCTTACGAATACTTATATTCCAATAGTTCGTTGCTTGTTTTTTTAGAGTGAGGGGAGGTACATAATTTTCTTTAAGCTATCGTCTTGAACTGAAAGGGATACGTTTTTCACTTAACGATGAATGATTTTCCATGCCAATATAGCGATTTTTTGTGTCATTAAATAATCTAAAACAAGTTTCGAGATGCGAAAAATATTTTATCTTGTAGTATACCATAATTTACGTGATTTTCGACAATTATAAACGAGTCTACAATGGGCATTCTCGAACCTGAGATGTTAAATGTCTGATTTTCTTAGATCAAATAATTCCTTGAAGTGGAATTGCTGGCTAAAAGGCTATTTGCTTTTCTAAGACTTTATGTGTGTCTAGCAAATTGCCCTCGAGAACTATCACACTGTCTTATAAGCCCATCGGCAGTAGGTATTATCATTTAAAAATACCTTTACCAATTTATTTATGCCAGTAGCGCTTACAATTCGAGTACCTTTGTTTCTTCAGCTGCAAAAAATGGTCTAGATAATGGAGTTTTGTAAGGCATTAAACATGTACCTCACACATGCCTATCGCAAACTAAAAATAGGGGTAAATTTTGTTTTAAAAATGGTAAATTATTTAAGAGATAAAAGAACCAGATGGCTGTCTTTAGGGTTGTTATGGGGATTAAATGAGATAATGTATGTAAAGATATACAGAAATGGTATATATGTCATATATAAGTGTTAAGTATGAGTGTTCTCTCTTCTTCTAATCTAAGCCTCTGAATGCAAGGGTTATTCCAAATTCAGCGCCCTGGCTTGGACTCAGGGAAAGCAAGTGATCACGTGGATAGCCTCTGAGCTTGGGGGTGGGTGGTAAGAACGACCCATTACTGAAGAAGAGCAAAGAGCCCAGCAAAGGAGGCACCTCGGGGGATTTAACTTCTCCTTGGCCGAGCACTCAGATTCTCTTTTGATTACAGATTTATCTGAGCATTGTGTGCGAGCAATTTATTTGAAAGGCTGCTGTCATCTTCTCCCTGGACATCATCTCTGTGGCTCAGTGATTTCCTGCTCACCCCCACCTCCACCGAGTGTTTATGTGACTTCGACCCAGGTACACAGAGAACACGTTTCTGGTTCACTCAAGAGCTCTGGGGATTTGGATAACAAGTTGGCAGGCAGGAAGGGACAGAGTTTTGAAAAAGAATAAAGCGAAAAGAACTAGCGTAAGATACATCGTGGCTACGTAAACGGGTAATACTGAATCTGGAAAGGCGAATATAAAATTATTGGAACGTCAGGTCCAGAAATGATAGGATAAAGAACACTCAGGTTGAATAGGTGGGATAATTGTTCAGCCTCTGCCTTGACCTTTTCTGTAAATTTGGGATCTTTGGGATGAAAGACTGGGTACATGAAGCATTTTACGTGAAAAGCCATATTTTCTCCTTCCTCGTTTCTTCCTTTACCCTCTGCTTTTCCTCTCCTGGAGTGCACCCTATTCCGTTCAACGAAGCCATTGTTTTAAATCACATTCAGCTCTAAAACACATTTGATTAAGAATAAGTGTCCCCAGATCCACTCACGCAGTCCTCGCTTGCTTCACTTCCCCCACATGTGCCCTGAAATCCTCTCTGAGCCTCTTCCGCGCGCCACCAAGTGTCGAAAACAAGATGTCCTTCCTGAGTTTCTATCAATTAGGTTATGCATTCTTCTCTGCTGGTAAGAGATGTTAAATAATCGTGGCTTAAACAAACAAACAAAAAAAGTTTTTTCATTGACGTAAAAGAAACCTAGAAGGTGGTCAAGAGGCTGCGGGGTGGTTTTGGCGGATGGACATTTATTTCTCTTTCTCGTGAAAGCCTGAATGTAAGTAGTTCAGGGCAGTCGCAGAAGCTGCACAATGACTAAGACCTGGATCCACTCCCTCCCTCCCTCCTTCCACCCTTCCTTCTTTCCTCCCCTGCATCCCCATCCGTTTCTATCTATGTTTGGCACATCTAGGCTGCTTTTTATCTCGTCGTATGTGTCTCAGAGATTACTAACTTATTTATCTATATTTAGCACATCTCATGAACGCTGCCACCGTCTCACAAGCTCCTGGCGTCTACGCTTAGTTTCCTTACCCTCCGTATCTGCTTTCTTGTCTCTGTAACAGGTTCTAACATTCTCCTGGTGGATACGTAACAGATAAATGTCAGATAAGCGCCACGTGTAAATAACATGGCGTATACATGTGACAAATACCTTTCAATTCCTTCTCTCTCGGTTATTCATTACACTGAAAATTTTGAAGTCTAGACCAGTTGTCCTGTGACAGCTTCTCTCTTTAATCTTCATTTTCTTATCCTTTACTTTCCTGGGACTTTGTCAGGAAGAAATACGGGAATCCTGAAATTCTCCAGTTCTGTGAAATTCTTACTGTCCTTCTAATATTTGACATGCTTACGACCGCAGATGCGCACGCTAACAGAAAACCCAGTTCTGTTGTTCTTTTGTGTGTTTCGCACTCTCGTGGAAAGGAAAATTTTAAAAAATATTTCATCTCTTGCCTCCGACCTTAGCTTTTTCTTGTTTCTCTGTTTCCCAGGGGGAAGCAAAGCCAACCATTTCCCTGACGTGACACAACACTGTCATCAAGGGCTCTGCAGCCAAACTGCCTGGCTTGGTCTCTTGGCTCAACTACTTACTAATCTTGTGACGTGGGCAGAATTATCGAACCCATCTGTGCTTTCTTATCGGTGGAGTGGGGGTGATAAGAAGAACCGTCTGCAGCTTAGGGTCTTTGTCAGGATAAAGGTGATAAACATTTCCAGGCTCAGAACAGTGCCTGGGGAAGAGTCAGCACTGATAGGCATAGGTCACCCCTGCTGTTCTTGGTCTGTGACAGGAAGTAATGGACCGCATTAAACACAGGGGCTTTGGGGCTAGGCTTTGGATGGGATCCGGATGTCGCCTGTACTGTGTGACCCCAGACGAGTGATTTGGTCTCTCCAAGCCTCAGTGTCCTCATTTGTTAAATGAGACAAATTCCCACCACCTCTTGGATTATGTAGCTTCATTTTCAGGGTGATAATATAAGAAAACAACTAAGTCGCACCCAGACCCAGCAAGTCCTCAGGACATGTTATCTGTTATTAAAAAAGAATTGCTCGTTCTCTATATCTCTGTAGTCCACTAATCTTTAAGCTTGTTTTGGGAATTTGTCATTGATTTTCGATTTGCATATGAAGTTTATTTATTTTTTTTTTAATGAGACACTTTCTTTAGCAACTGTTTACGAGCCTGAGACTTTGCCAAACTCCTCCGTCTCAACTTCCTTTAGTAGCAGAGAACTCAATTATCATCGAGCACCCAACTTTTCACAGAGCACAGCGAGATTTTAAACGGAGATATAAACGAAGCTTTCTCGCATCCTCACTCTTAGTAACATAGCCAAGAATGAACATACCCGACAGGCCGAATAATTGTTGCTATTGATATGACTCACGGTGAGTCTTACGTGTGGAATCTTGAGGTGTGCGTGTGAGAGAAAGTGTGTATGTGTGTGTGTGAGTGTGAGTGTCCATTGGCTTCTTCCCTCTGGGACTTGCTTTTCCCGGCTCTGAGAGGCACCTCGCTCTGGGAGTGACAACTGGACTCCCTGGTTCTCATTCTGTTTTTCCCCTGAATGGCTCTCCCTTTTTTTTTTTTTTCTGCCTGCTCAAATGTTTCCATGATCCCCAATTAACCACACCCAGAGCTCGGAGCACCACCCTCTCACCCTGGCGGTTTGGACTTGGTTCTTATGAGGATCCAGTTGGTACCACCCAGTCTCATCCCCATTGCTGCTGACATCATGCAGTCAGTGTCTGCTCTGTCGTACATACTGTTTTTTTTTTTTTCTTAACTTTTTCCCAGCGTCACGTCCTTGCCTTATCTAGTTCCCCTCTTTCGATGTGCTCCTTCCCACTCTTGGTTCCCACCGAGAGCTCCCCAAAACCAGCACCACAGGAGGGGCTGTGGGGGGAGCCGGTGGGACTGACCACGCTTCTTCTGCTCATCATTATTTGAAGTTTTCGCCTTTCATGTCCACAGCCCTCTCGAAATCTATAGCTTAGCATTCTCTGCTGACCCGTTTTCACATCCTAAGATGATCTCCAGGATCGTTCACTCATGCCCTTCATCTGTTCCTTCACGTACTCATCCCTTGCTGGACATCCCGACTTCCTGTCAGTCTGAACTACTCTGCACCATTTTTAACGCTGTTCTCAATAGGTAAGATGGGGTTTGAACCTAATGACAGTAATTCGCTTAGTTACCTGCTCAAATAAGTGAAGTGGAGTGAGGCTGAGTCTCAGTAGGTGGCACTCAACATACATTATACAACTACATGTACCTAAAAAATATGAACACTGCAAGTTTCCCTCTCCTGCTTTATTTCTCAGAAATAACCATTATTAGCAATCCAGCGTGCATTTTCCCAGCCCTTTTTCTCTCTCTCTATTCGCATCCCTTACAAAAATAAGCTACTTTGAGATGGATAGCAGGCATCAAATTACTACTGGTTGAATAAACGAATGAGTATATGTGTGCGTATGTGTATTTTTATATATAAACATATAAACGGCTTTGCATATGCATTTTGCTATACATCATATCACTTCATACATATTACTTGGCAGCTTGCCTTTTTTTTTTTTTTTTACTTAGCAGCATATCTTGGGACTATTTCCATGGTACCACATATTGCTCTATTTCATTCAACAGTACTGCTGCGTAGTTTTTTTTTATGTTTTGAATATTTATTCGTCTCTTCCTTTACTGATGGATATTTACCTATTTCCTATATTTGTCATTTACACACAGCACGATAACATAAATCCTGGCCCAACTTTTTGCCTACCTGCATGTGTCTTTTTATGCAATTATTTCTTTGAAGGGGAAGGTGGAGTAAAATGTTATGTGCATTTTTAATAAATGTGGCCAAACCGCCCTCCGCAAAGACCGTCGCGGTTCACGATGTCGCCGTGGGCGAGAGAGGGTCTTTCCCCGCATGCCCACCAGGTTCGGGTATTCTTGTTTCCTTTAATTTTGCCGATCCGATGGGTGAAATGGTGTTTGCTTTTGAAAACATCCACATTTCACCGATCTTGAGTTAGACTAAGCATCTTTCCGGACGTTTATTGGCCTTCCTCATTGGGAGTCAGTCCTTTAGACATTTTTTAATTCTTTTTCTGTTTCAGAGGAAGAAATTCCCCTCTATTGTGCTCAAGAATGAATTCCTCATGCTTCCTTGTTTCTCAATTGTCTTCACTCCTTCGCGTCCTCAATTTTCCTGTGTTCACTGATTTCTTCCTCTCGGCTCTCCAACCATCAGAGGGCAATTATCTCGGGATAAAAGACTTTATCAGACTTCACGTTCCCTGGTTCTCTCCACTGCTCTACTTGTCAAATGATTGTTCCACGTCTGCTCCTCTTACAGCCTCTAATCACTGATACCAGTGGTTCTACCCAGTCCTAATTCACTGACCTTTTTAGGTCTCTTTAAATTCTGTTGCCTTTTTTTTTTTTAATCACAGACCTCTCTTAACTCCCAGGTGCCATCCCGTTTTTCTTCTGACCTCTAGGACTGACCTCTTTCTTCTTTAAGTTTTTTTTTTTTCTTCTTCTTTTGACAAACAGTGTGAGTTTTCAGTGATTCCTGGTTTGGACTTTTGTTGTTTACCCTCATTGTAGCTTTGGAGATCTCGTCCATTCCAAAGGTTTCGACTATTATCTTTACGGAAAAATCTCCCAAATCACTGTCACTCGTCCTAATGTCACATTAAAAGTCCAGTCTTTCACTTTACTTTTAACCATTGAATTGGACCACCGAAACTTCAAGATCAGAGCACTAAATTATACTTATTATTCTCCTCTGTCCCACGCCAGTATAATTTTACCAATTTTTGTGGGTAACAAAACGGAGAAAACCTTATTGTCTTAGTAGTAGAATTCTCCCTAGATAGAGATTTACTTTGTCTACCAAATACCTTAATGAGTCGCTTTTGGTGATGAGGGATAAGTGGGAGGGTAAGAGGTACAAGATTATACACAGAGATGTGGTCTTTGTTTTCTAAGTGGGGCCGATCAGTATTACACTTTAGTTTAGCTGAGTATACTCTTCAAGAGCTGAATTGTCTGGGACAACAATGAGGACGGGAGTGGCTGTGGAAAGAAAGAGAAGGAAAAATGTAGCTGGCATCCAGAATGGAAATTCGGCAAAAGCCCAGGCACGTTTAAGAAGGATTTTATGATGCTTTTCACTTGGTATAGAATTATAGATTGATGATATTTTTATTTCCTGTCCCTAAAGATGTTGATTGCTCTACTGTCTTCGTACGTGCACTGTTATTATGAAAAAAAAAAAATTTTTTTTTTAAAGTTTCTTTATCTTGAACCACTGTACAAAACATGTCTTTATTCCCTGGATGCTTTTAAGATTTCTCTAACAATAGTTTTGAGCAGTTTGATTGTGATATTCTCTGGCGTGTATATGCATTTCTTGTGCTTTGGGTTTTGTCAAGCTTCTTGGATCTGTGGGTTTAGAGTTTTATCAATTTGGAAAATTTTCAGTCATAATTTCTTCTAGTTTTTTTTCTTTCTTCTCATCTCTCTTTTTCTGAGACTTCAACAAATATTTTAGGCCATTTGAAGCCCTGTAACTCATTGATGGTCTGTTTATTTTTCAATTTTTTTCTCTTTTTATTTCATTTTAATTTGTTTTTAATGCTATGCCTTCAAATTCATTAACATTTTCTTCTGCATTGTCTCGTCTGCCAATATTCTCAACCAGTGTTTTTTTAAAAAAAATTTCAGACATGGTAATTTTCCTCTCTAGAAGTTTGATTTAGGGCTTTAAAAAATATCTTTTTTGTCTGTACTTAACATGTTCAATCTTTCCTTTAGCTTTATGAGCATATGGGACACAATTATAATAACCATTTTAATGTCTCTTGTCTTCTAATTCTAGTAGCTGTGTCAATTCTGGGTTCGTTTTGATTGATTCATCTTCTCCTCATTATGACTTGTGTTTTTCTGCTTCTTCGCAGGCCTGGTAAATTTTTATGGCATGCCGCACATTGAATTTTACTTTTGTTTAAGAAGTTTTATATCCCTCTACACACATTGACACTTTGGGGGGCACTTTTTGTGTTTGCCACAAGGCACCTTCACTTCCTGATCTCTAGTTCAGTTCGGGTCGGTCATAGAACCTTGTTCTCTCCACCCTGGAAATTAGCACAATTCTTCTCTCCCTTCAGAACTTTGAGCTTTTGATTCTGTCCTCTTTACCTTTCTCTCATCTCTTTCTGTGTTTAAGATGTTGCCAGGCAGAGGGCAGAACAGGAGAGGGCAGAGGGCAGGGCTGACTCTCCTACCTTTTTCAACTCTTCTGTAGAGGAAAAAAAAAAAAAGACCCTGTAAGTATCTTTCGAATCTATTGTTTAGGGATAGATTTCAGTTTTAAAATTAAAAAGAGAAGAGTTCAATGTATTGCCATTCTTTCTTTTCATTTACAAAGCTTTATCCTGACAGTAGCGATTCCCTGAGAATCTAGTGTGCAGAGGGAAACCCACCATGACAGCAGAAGAATTTGAGGAGAAGCTTGCTAGAGAGGTGGGCTCTCGCCTAAGAAAGTGCCGACCTTCAGTTCTGCTTGTCGGGCTGACCCCCCTCATCTGGCCGAATTCCTCCCTTTTGGAGATCAACTGCCACGAAGTAGAGGGATCACATCTTCACTCACATTTTAACATATGAATGACTTAAATGTATTGAATGAATAAGCGATATTGCAGACGGAGATGGAGAATGAGGAGATATGTTCTTAAGGCATCAGCCATACGGAAGGAGCCCCAAGCTCCTGAGTCGTGACATGGATCAAGGACTCAGGAGCCAGCTGGCTACTCTGATCTGACTGATATGTCTCTTCACCCTCCAATCTGCTGTGCCGTCGCTAAGGAGGAAGATTGCGTTAGACTCTGCCCGGCGATGATCATGAGCCAAAGCTGCCGATGAGTGATGTCAGCTCTTCTGGGCTATGCAGGACCCACACACAGCCTTTGCTGGTGTGAACGTCTGCCAGCCTCACGGAAGCATGACGTGGTCCCAGCAAGGGCAAGCACGATTCCCTCCTCCTTGGGTTTGCTGCCACCTTCTGTTTACCCTCCTTCCATCTTCGGGACTAACTCAACAAAAATTCCAGGAGCAAAGACAAAGAAGGACAG
>NW_006434839.1:692456-693908 GCF_000325575.1 Pteropus alecto
GGCACTTATGCATCTTGGGCTCACTCCCCCCAATCCTAAAGCGTAGGTATCATATCGAGTCCTATTAGCAGATTTATAAAAACTGAGATGCAACAACCGTAAAACATCATTGGCTTCTTTAGTTGGCGATAGTTATTTTTCATCACTTTCTAAATGTTCACAGAATACACCTTATGCTTACTACTTGATTTGTCATCATTTAAGTCATATTATAAGAGGACTCGTTAAAATTGGAAAGGATAAAAAACAACCAGTCTCTCACAAATATAGTACTTGAAATGCAAACCAAAAAAAAAAAATGTGCTACAGCTGAAACTGTTTGAGGCGAGAACCCCAAGATTAACTGAATTGTGTTACTATAGCATCAGCAACAATAACAAATATATTACATCACTGCTTGTCTGGCTTGTCTAGACCCTGATGAAATGGGAACATGTCGCAAATGCCTGATCTGCTTCAGGCTCATCATTCTCCTTGTTAGGTCACTTCTACTTCTACATTCTCCTTGTCAGGTCACTCTACTACATCCAACCCAAACTGAGTAATTGTTTTGCAAATGAGTCCTCAGAGGACAGAGTATGGCAAAGGCAGAGAGAGGGGGAGGTTCCAGCAGACATGCTGGCTGTTCTCCAGGTGTGTTGGGGTCCTATGTCTCATTTCAACAGAATGAGGTCATACCAGCTTCCAAGCAGATTCTCATCCTTAGCCGTTATGAATCGAGGGCTTGGCAATGCTTCTTGTGTCTGCCATCCCTCAGTGCCCACCCTCCACCCCATCCTATAAACCTTTCACTCTTTGCTACAGGCATAGGCTCTCCCTGGAGTCCAAACAACAGCCAACACTTATAAGCTTGTGCACGTGCAGTGCACCAAGCAGAATGCGTCTCGCAACCATTCGTAGGTATTAGAATCCTTTTCATTTCAGATGAGAAAATTGGAGACCAGAGTTTGCTGAGAAGCCGAGCTGCGATTGGAAGCCAAATCTATGTGGTTCCAAGGCCCCAGGATGTGTCCTCCAGCTCATGTTGCATTTAGAGGATAAATTAGATGTAGTGAGGCCAGCAGGGGCACCTGGAACAGAGTCGGGCCGGGATCAGCTCTGTTGCTGAGCTGCCTGTCCGGGTCTCAGACCTCTCCCGCCAGGATGAAGAGGATGTGGATCTCTGGGTTGGCTGTCGGAGCAGCTTCCTTCCCTGAGAGCTGAGCTTTTCTGCTTTGAATACCCAGAAGACCTAAATCTTTTGAGCCTTGATCTGCTTTTATCGCCTTTCCAGCTTCCCAGGCGATACGTCCTACAGCCCCTACAGCCGGATTTCCAGCTTCAGATAAACTAAAATCCCTTTTCAATACATCCTGCCAGTTTCTCTGATGCTTACAGAGACTCTTGATGGTCTCCTGGGGGAGCCAGAGAGTCATCTCTTGTTTACAGGTAACTAATGAGTCATTAAGTATA
>NW_006434839.1:693963-704945 GCF_000325575.1 Pteropus alecto
GGGAGGTTGGGGCTGATTCATCAAGCTTTTAAGAAAAGATCAGCCTCATTTCCTCCCCAGCTTGAGGGGAAATGATTGCTCTCCTCTGTGGCAGCAGATCTCCTGGAGGGAGGGGCCTGGCCACCTGTCTGGCCCAGACGAAGTGGTGTCTGCCTCTGCTAGTTCAACTGAAGTCTGGCTCGAACCATGCTCTGCTCTCTCCTTGCCCTTCTCCTGGGCACTTTCTTAGGTGGGTGCTCCCCTCCCCCAACCCCGTGAATCGAGGGCCTGAGCTGCTGTGTTTGACTCTCTTTAGTGCATTCCTTCCCTTGTCTGGAATAAACGTGGGACTTTAGTCTTAGTGCCCTGTGTGCTGGGTCTTGGTTTCCTCTGTTCCTTAAGAAGGGGTGTGCTCTCTGGGTCTCCCTGGCCCAGCGAACCCCTGCACCCTCGGCCCTCCCAATGTACTCCCTGTGATTGATCCCTCCCTTATGCTTGGGCCATGGAAGGCCTTGAGCCTCCCCTCTGTCTGGGTGGAAGGCGAGCTGGGCTGGGTTCGTTGCTCTAAATGGCCTTTCACCCTCCCCACAGGTGTCAGAGCTCAGACCATCCGCCAGTGGCCACCTACAAAGGTGCAGGTTGTTGGCAGCCCACTCTCTCTGGAATGCACTGTGAAGGGGACATCGAACCCCAACCTATATTGGTACCGGCAGGCCTTGGGAGGGGCCCTCCAGCTGCTCTTCTACTCCTACAGTGTTAACCAGACAAAGTCTGATGCACCCCAAAACTTAACGGCCTCCAGGCCCCAGGATGGCCTTTTCATTCTGAGTTCCAAGAAGCTCCTCCTCAGCGACTCCGGCTTCTACCTCTGTGCCTGGAGTCTCACACTGAACGGGGTGGGGCAGACATCTGTGCAAAAACCCGCCCTCTCCTGAGTCCTCACCGCCCTCCCCGGGAGCCCTCACTCGGGGACTGGGCGGAGTGTGTGTGTCACTGGGTATTTGCCAGCCAAGGCGAGAGCAACCGAATCAAGCCAGGTTCTCCAAAAGAACGATTTACACGTGCAGACCTGTGAATCGTGGACGCACAGTCACGTTCCCGATGCGTGGATGTCTAGTCCTAGACTGTCATCCTGCAGCCCTCGCAATGTGTCCTTCTCCCCACTTCCTGGCAGTCTACCCTGGGGAGCGGGTTTGCGCACAGACGGGTGAGGGAGGCGGCATACACCTGAGACCGGATGAGGTATGTTGGTGGACGGGTGAGCAGACAGGAGGATGCCCACTCAGGTGACTTAACTGGTTAGTGGTCCTCACCCAGCGAGGTGTTTGGTGGATTGTCCTCACGTAGGGCAGAAGTGTGGCTCCGTTAGTATCAGAAACATGCACTTAGGGATTTCGATGATTGTTGGGCATTTTATTTTAATTTTTTTTTAAAATTCTCATTCTACTGTTTCTCATCCCTTCTTCTGTAGCAAAAGAGGGAGCGGAGAAGCAGATGGTGATCAAAGAGTTGGGAAAGAGAGAGGGCATGCCTGTACAACGGTAAAACCCTAAAAAAGAGAAATTACTTTGATGGGAATGAAGGCGAGGAGAAAGCTTTTGGAGGTGGCTGGGTAGCGATGCCACGGTTACCTTGGCAACAGAACTTCCGTCCTCATCTCTCAATCCCTCATCCTCTTTATTCTTTAAAAGGTTTTCCGTCTTCATGTCCCTTCTGCTCCACGAGGGGGCACAAGAAGATTTAAAATACTGTTTCCGGCATCACTTCATCTGGGACGATTCAGACGTGTTTATTTTCAGTATCGTTTACAACGTAGTAGAAAGTCTGAGACAGAGACACAAAGTGATCAAGACTGTATTTAATAGTGCCCAGGTGTCTCCTACTGCACCTTCAAGGTCATCTGCGTATTAAGTAGCTCATATGTGCTAGGCACTGGGACCCGACACAGGGATTTTAAAAAGTGAAGTACATTCGAGTTGGTGCCGGGCATGGTCACAGCCTGGTTTAATCAAGACAATTGGTTTGCTTTTTGTGTGTGAGTGTGAAAATTGTTATTTACTAAGTCGATCAGCAGTGCTATGACCACAAACGTGAAGATGCATTTACAACCCATTTAATAGTTTTAGATTTAACATAAAGTTTTAGATTAACATAAACATTGAGCAGATAATAGAGAAAGTTCTCGTTGGTGTGCTATGTTTGTTACTATTATTCCGAACTAAAGTCCGTGGTTTACATTAGGTTCACTTTGTTTGTACGTGTTCATGGTTTTTGACAAATACATCATATCCCATCCTCCCCATTTCAACGTCACGCAGAATGATGTCACTGTCCCCAGTCCCCTTTGGGCTTCGTCTACTAACTACCCTTTCCCTGGAAACCCTGGTGACCACTGATTTTGACACCGTCTATATTTTTAAGGCACGTGGTTTTCGAGTCTACCTTTTACACATCGTTATGACCTTGGGCAAATTATCTAATCTCTCTAGGCTTGATTTTTCTCCACCTGTCAAACTTCCCTTACTGGACTGGGAAGCGTATTAAATGAGATGGTGTTAATGTTAGAAAGACCTATTCTAGGGTCTGATTTTCCACAGATAGACCTTATTCTTTTCTTTACGTTTACACGATACTTTGATTATGACCCAAAAGAAAGACTTCTTCTTTTTTATTTTATTTTAGATTAAACATTAAACTACATAGTAAATATACTTGCACGGCAAACCCATGAAAGTTGTACCGTCTGTTGTGCTCGCTCAGATATCAGTCACCGGTCTTTTCTTTTGGGGCCTTATGCGGCCTCAGAATCCTTCTTAACACGAGACGGGCCCGTGCATCACTACAGTTCCAGTGGAGTTCGTAGCAGAGCGAAAACAGAGTTTTCATTCTTGTAAGAAGCTCAGAGAAGTTCTGGGTAACTTCACGAAGGAGATAGAATTTTAGCAAAGTTTAGTTTTTTGGCGGGGGGCGGGGTGGACTAGTATTTAGATAAGAACGTGACAATCTCAGGAGAGTCGGTTTGAGTGGAAAGGTGGAGGTCTCAGCAAATAACGCAAGTTCCAGAAAAGCGGTGAGAGAACAAGACGGTGGTCATGACACAGGGCGGCAGAGAGACAGGAGGCCATGAACAGGGAGGGAGAGACCAGTTAAGGGGGGGCTTAAAGCCACCTAAGCTCATGAAGACACGTTAATCTCCTCCTCTTGTCTGGGTACAGAGTCCTGTTCCCACACCGCTTTCCACGGTGTCCAGGACTCAGAAAGCTACAATCCTCGTCACTTAGGATGACAAATGAAAGGAGCTCAGGACGGCAGATGCTGCTCAGATACGCTGTCCCTGGCCGGGATTCTTCGGTCTCTCTGGCCCCTCTGAGCAGATGACGCTGCCCCTATTGTAGGAGAGCTTACGGGACCGGGTTCTTGACTTGGACTTTGTAGGTGTGCCCAAAAGACTGGTCCCACGCATGCGGTCCAGGGCCACATGCTGGCGGCCAGGTAACTTCCTTCGCGTCGTCTGGCCTGGATCTCAGCCTCTCATGGGATTCACAGGGGAAAACCCTGGGGCCTCTGGACAGCTGGAGGAAGATGGAAACGCCCATGGCTAGGAAGCTGGCGACACTGAAATTGGGCTGCTTCATAATTTTGCAGGGATCGAGAAGCTTTGGGCTGAGTGTGCTATGGCTTTTGAGCTGCTGGAAAGCAGACTTGGCCTGTTGTGTGTTTTGCTAACTGCTCCCTCCTTCGGCGCATCCCGACTCCCTGGTTTGTCATTCTCTCCTGCATTTTGTGTCCCTCCTTCTCTTACCCAGGTGGCACAGAACTCATCCCGCACATGGACCTCACAGGCCTTAGCAGTGGGGGTGACGTTCAGAGACACCCAGGCAGCACGGCACACAGACATTGCTCAGACTTCCAGGGGCTGTCCGTTTTTCAGTCCGTTGATTATCTGGGGCTTCCTTTTCTGTGACTCATCCGCATCTCTCATTAGCTGAGTGGAAGGAAGTGGGAGGGCGAGTGTCGAGGGAGGGGGCGGGTGGGAGGAGGGAGTTGGCTGAGTGATGTGGGGCCAGAAGAGACCCCAATGGGGTCAGAGCAGTTACTGCAGCTGTGTTTCATTCTTCGCTCTCTCCAAGGTCCCGCTGCAGCCTCGGGTCTTGGGTGTGACTTCCAGCAGGTGTAGCAGTCAAGTGGCGGGGGGTGGGGGCGTCTGCACGTGGAGCTGAGGCGCCCAGATCCCCCTCTCCCCTCCCCTCTGTCGTTCTGTTTCCACCAGAAGCCCAGGTAGAAAGAGCAGCGCTGGAGGAGGCTGGGGCAGGATGTGGTGATGTGGTCCTCGTGGTGCTCAGAAGGTGGGTGGCGGGGGGGAGGGCCTTTCACAGGCGCCCCAAAAGCGAGACCTGCTAAATGTCAAACCACATCCTGTTGTGAGTCCCCGAGATGGCGCTAGGGGCAGGTGGGTGGCTGTTATTCCTCATGCTGATGTTGCTCAGAGATAAACAGCCTGGTAGCCAGCATTGGGCTCAGACACCCCCATCCCTTCCCCAGTCGTCTCCCGAAAGACCCCAACACGCAGAGCCTGACTTCCTGGCCTTTGAGTCAAGGCCACTCTTCTTTATGCAAAATTTTCATCTCCTCATTCATAGCCCAGGACCTCCTTCCTGGAGCAGGGCCAGGGAACTGGTGTCAGGACTCCAGGTGCCTCTTGTTAACTGTGGAATTGGGGTCAGTGCTGTCCCCCTCATACCCCCGGGCTGTCACAGGTGTGAATGGTTTGCGTCTGGGAAGAGCTTACATTCCCCCCACCCCCCACTCCCGTCCCCCATCGCCTCCCTCCTGGGGATTGGAGGCCTGCAGAAGCTGAATCACTGAATCCGAAAGAGCACGGCTAGAAGATTCCATAGAAGTCACTTTCCCAATCTCACGTCACAGAGGAGGCTGCAGAAGCCCAGAGGAGGCAAACGTGTGGCCCAGGGCCTGGCAGCTGTGGACAGAGAACAACAGTACGAGGGTAAAAACAAACGTAGATGTTTTTCGAAGAGAGTAGCTGGGCTGAGGAGAGCAGGAAGTGCTCAAAACTGTGCCACAGGAGACAGGAAGAACCAGATGTGTTTAGCCCGGAACAATGTCTTGAGGCGAATACAAATTATTTTAATAGCAGCCGATATTTATTGATGCTGTGTAGCAGCTTTGTGTGTTTGTGACACGGATGAGATGAAGCCACCTCAAGAAGTCAGGATTGTGATGAAGCCTTTTCTAGGAAGGAAAGCTGAGTCACTTGGGAGGTGGTCAGTTGCCCAGGGTCACATAGCTGTTAAGGGGCAGATCTAAGCCTTGAACTTGGGTCTCTTTGGCTTTAAGGTCCCTGTTCTTTGTTATAATATTCTCACCTAGCTAACGCAGGCTTTTCCCATTCCACAAACCCAAGCTTTTGAAGCATCTGCTGATTCTGTCTCTCAGAGATTTGTGGGCTCTTGGCTGGAGGTGGCCATGCTAGCTGTCTCAAGAAGGGCTCTCATAGGAGTGTAATTATGACCAATGAGGGGAACACAAAGAGTTTTATGAATATCCAATTAGGACAAAATTCTAGATCTGTCCAGTGATGAAATGGCCTACCCAGACAAGTCAAGAGCTGCCTGTCCCAGGACAGGTCAAGTATAACTCGTGGGGGTGGGGTGGGGACTCAAGACCCTGCAACTTATGCTTGTTTACCATCCAGAGTATCTATGAATCCAAGATCCAGTCAAGATCAAGCCCCATCATGGGCATGGGGGTGTCGAGGGCCAAGATGTCATTGGTGAAGTGGACTAGAACTTGGGCAAGAGGGGTCACGCCCAGGATCACCATCAAGTCACTATTTTCAATGACACTTCCTGTGTTGGCAACTCTGGTCAGGATGTGGCAGGTCACTGGGTCCACGGGAAACCCCGGAATGCAGCCTCCCTGTCAAACCACCCCTCACACTCGGAGAGGACAGCCTGGGCAGGTGAGACGTTGCCGATGACATTTCTGTGGAAAGAGTCACAGCCGTGGGCTCCTTCTCAGGCCCTTCTTGCTGACGTCCAGACCCATTCACTCATCTCCGGACCCATCTTCCCCAGGAAGCTTTCCAGGAATCCAAGTGCAACAGCAGAAAAGACATAGGATGGAGACGGAGGAGAAAGGAAATAGTTGGGGGTGTGATGGGGGGCCGTGGTGAGCGGAGAATACGTCGTCTGTCAGGGCACGACCTGACGCTGTCACAGTAAATCTTAAGAAGAGGCAGCCAGGTAGGATGTGTTAAGAACCTAGGGAATGCAGATCCACGAACATAGCACCAGGAAAGGGAGTCCTCGAGATGGGAGGGGAGGGTGTCTAACCCTAGAGCAAGGCAGAGAATGCTTTGTGTTTGGGGCCCAGACAGGATGGATGACATCTTATACGACGGGGTGTTAGGGCCTTCAAAAATCACCTTTCTGGAACCTGTGGGAATCTGCCACAAGTCATGAGAATGAATTGTCATTAATATTGTCGTCCCTGCTAGGGGGCCTTCTACACCGTGATTCTTCTTACACAGGCATTGGGTAATTTCCAAGAGCGTGGCAAAGGGAACTTGGTGATGGAAATCTAAGGAGAGATCAATGAGGCTGCAGGTGACAAATTCATCCATAGGTCAGTGACAACGCTAAGAGCTGGCCTGGTGTTTTTCGCCGTTCTGTGATCTCCAGTAGCGTCCCATGACACCCCTAAATGTAATACATCCAGGTTTTTGCATGTTTTTGTTGTATGCATATAGCTTCAAAAGAAGTCTCAAATACCCGTTCTCCAGTCCCACAGGCATCTCTAAGATCGACCTCACAAAGTTTCTCCGATATGGGACATTTGGGGCTATGTGTCGCACCGACTGTTAGGGGCTGAGGTCACTCAGGCTGCTCCTCTCTGTGTCACTAGGGGAGAAAAAAAGTGGGAAAAATGCATCAGGGCAGGAAATAGAGATATTAGTATCTGCCAGGATCCATCGCTCTTATTCCAAGCTCTCTTGTTCCAAAATCTCTTTTTCTTTCCCTCACTCTTCTCTAATCACTTAGTTAAGAGAGAAAAAGTCTTTGTCTCTGGATGGTTCCGACCTCCTCTACCCGCATCCCACTGTCCAACCTTATGTAGCCTGGCCATGAGCCGTGCAAAAGGAAGGGCGACAGGTCTCTAGTGGGTACTGGACTGATAGGGAAATTCTTCTCCTGGGCAAGTGACCGTGACTTGACTAGCTCCTCCAGACAGGAATCCCATTTTCCCCACGGGACATTCCCATTATTACATGACCAGTGGGATGCCTTCTTCTTCCTCCTAGTTTCTAATAAATCTCTAAAGGCCATAGGGTTGAAGTTTCTCCCCCGGGGTGCTCCCCATGGTGAGTCCAGCTGTGCCCCGTGGAATGGTGAGAACTTGGGGGACCCCAGGCGTTCTTCTAGAGACGCTTGGCTTCTAAGCGCCTTCAGTCAATAAGCATGCTTTGCCCCTGCACGGGGCGTCACTTGCGAAGTTTGCCCCTGGACTGCATTCTGCTTACAGATTTCCTCAGTGGGGTGAAGCTTAGATCAGCCTTGAGATTGGAACAGCTCGACAGGCCCAAGTCGATGAGGAATCGCTCTGGCACCTTTCATTCCAGAAATACTTCTGGACCCAGAAACCGCCTCAGGGCCCCTGTAACTGGAGTGGCCGTGTGTCCCCGCTTGTGGGGACAATCTCGATTTACTCCTCTTGTCCCAGCACCCCATGTTCACTCTCAAAGGTACCCCCCATTCACACAATAAATATGATCTCCCTACATCTAACCCATCTTCGCTCAGTTTCGCCTGAGACAGAGTGGACGGGATGCTCAGAATTGGTCCAGAAGGATCCATTTAGATTCTAGAGAAAGAGGCAGAGGCAGAAGAGACTAACTTCCCAGTGCCTGTGAGCTGGATGTTGGGGGGCAGTGCCGTCTGAGAGACAAGGAAATGGCTGTAAACATTGGGGAAGTGGGGCCCTCGCTGGATCCAGTGGGGTCCAGATGGAGTTTGTGCCATCTCCATCTGGACTGTGCTGCCTGCAGGGAGTCATTCATCCTCCAGAGGACATTCCTTCCTTCCTCACCTTGGCAGACCCCAGGTGCCGACCGGCGCTCCTCCCACATCCTCCCACCTGCTAATGTCTCTACTTTCAGCAGCCCAAAGATAATAATCACCAAGCCCACAAACCCCACGTTTCTTCTGTGGGGTAACCCTGCCTGCCCCTCCTCCACCTTGAGCTCTGCCCTGCTTCTGCTCTCCTCACTGCTCTGCTCACACGAACCCCTGTCCCTCAACATCCGTCCCCAGCACCCCATCCCCCAACACCTGTCCCCTGACACCTCTGTCCCAGTCCACTCCCTCTTGCCCACCTGACACCCTGTTCTCTCTGAAGCATTTGCTATCCCTTCAGCTGCTCATCTCCCCATCCCAGCCGTGTGAGGGGCCACCACACATATCTAAAGAATGGGAGATGCTGCTTTTGTGGGTGCTGATCACGGCCAGCACTCTGTCTCCTTTGTTTTGGGACATTTTTAGCCATTACGAAAACAAACAACAGCAATAACAACAACAACAACAACAACAACACACCCATCGGGCTGCAGTTAGAGAAATCTAGAGATAATTACAGCAATCGGGAAGTTCCAGATATGTGATGATTTCTCTGGCCACATCCTCTCCTGCCCCGTGTGAACCGGTCCAGACGACCCCCTCATTTCCGGTTCCTGGATACTCAGTGTGGTGGACAAATAGCTTCTACTCTACATTCATGCCCACCCAGAACCTCAGAATGAGACCTAATTTGTAAATAAGTTATTTGCAGATGTAAACGTTAAGTATCTCAGGATGAAATTCCTTCCGAATTTAGGGTGTGTCCTAAATTCAATGACTCCTGTCTTGGTGGAGAAAAGGAGAGAGAAACTCGGACACAGAGACGCGAGGAAGAAAGAAGGTGAAGTGAAGACGGGGGTGGGGGTGAGTCCGTCGCAAGGCCAGGATCGCCAGGAGCCAACGGGAAGCAAGGATTCCCCCCTGGAGCTTCAGAAGGGAACTAGCCCTGCTAACACCTTGATTTTGAACTTCTGGTCTCCAGAACGGTGAGAGAATGCATTTGGTTTTAAACCATCAAGTCTGTGCTTTTTCTTTACAACCGAGCTGGGAAACAAATACACTCAGGACTCAAGGTCTCTTGACGCCCTTACTGTGGGTTCTGCACCAGAGTCTGGGAGCAGCTGCTCCGGGGTCCTCCTGTGACACTCACGTGACCCCGACTGCCACTCGGAAAGGCTCCCTGAATTGCTGTCTTCCGAAGAATGGGCCAGGGTTTCACAGCTTGACAGTCAGTGGGTCTACGAACGGCGGCCTTTTCACCTGTAAACCAGGGAGACTCTACCTGCTGCTAGGGGCGGATGTCCTGGGGGTTAACTGGGACAACACAGGTGCCAGCACTCAGCCCCAAGTCTGGAGGGGCTCCATTTCCCCACCTTTTCTCAGCTCTGAGGCTGCCTTGTCGCCCCTGAGATTCTGCCTCGGGGAACTGCCCGTGGCCTCTCTCACTCGTCTGTGCCTTCTTTTCCCTAACTGCACCCCTTCCCCCACAGGGCAGTGTCTACACAGCGAAAGGAGCCCGCACGCAGGGCCGACCTGCGCATGGCGACCCTCTCTACTTGCGTGAAGGCGCTCAGCACGCTGCATTTGCTGCAGCCTGGCCTGCAGCCCATCGAGTGGAGATGCCTGTGTGAAAGGCGACATGGATGTAACACCTCAGCCCCCCTGGACCCCGCTGCTCTCTCCATTCCTCCCCTAGGGCCTGACCCCACGTGCCCTGCCTCTGGGAAATCTTCAGGCCTCACATATGGGTATTTTCAACTCTGTGCCTTCTTCAGGATGTGCAGAGTAGAACTGAATCTTATGCCCAGATCCCCAAAGGAGATAGGATAGAGGTGTTGAGAATTGACAGATAAAACCTAAAGGCGTGATAATAAAACTTGAAATCTGGAATTGAGAGATGACAGGGCATTCTAACCCGGAAGTCTGCCCTGTCCTTGGTCCTGTGCTGCAGGGCAGGTTATGGTCCACCTATGCTCATCTTCATGCAGGTTTTCAAGAGCCCAGCTACACACGTGGGCCTGGAGTGCCTGGGTGTGGACCACGGGGTCCACTGGCTATCAGGATGAACAGGAGGAAGCAGCACTGGTCAGCGAGGAGGGTCGGTCACCACGTCGGCATGAGGGGTGGAGTTTTCCCCAAATCGGAAGGCAGGTCTGTGAAGGGCTTAACGCCACAGACACTCCTGAGACGCAAGGTCAAGTGTGACACTTTTATTGTTTTTGTCTACTTCAGATTCAGGGTTGAGGTCCTCGGTCCGCAGGGCAGCAGAAAGAAAGGGACACATATCATGATGGAAGGAGATGGGAGGTGGAGAGAGAATTGCTCTCCGGGAGCGCAGATGGGAAGCACGTGAGGGAGAACCTGTGGGTTAGCAATGACTCAGAAGGCACTTCTGCAGCCGGTCTCAGGAATCCTTCCTCTTGACCTGCAGAAGAAGGACATGGTCAGGGTCCCAGGGGCCACAAGCAGGAGTAGGTTAGAGGGGGCCGACTCTGGGCCTGATTTAGGGGAGAGCTGTTTGATTCTCCCCATCCTCCGATGCTGCATTTGGTAATGATCTTTGCACTTTCTCCCCAGGCTGCTGGTCCCTTTCGAATTCCTCGAGATGAAAGGATAAGCTGAGGCAGGCTCTGAGATCCCCCATATCCCACATGTGATGTTCCACCTTCTCCCTCCAACCTGCCGGCCTCCTTACCATGGCCATCAGCACCAGGGCGCTGACCAGCACCGCGTACAGCGTGGCCTTCCCCAGCAGGATCTCATACAGGATGGTGGCAGACAGGAGCCCTTGCTGGTAGGACTCTGTTGATGGGGAGGGAGAGAACGTACTTATGTACCTGGGAGCAGGAATCTCTGGCTCCCAACCACCCC
>NW_006434839.1:705267-708683 GCF_000325575.1 Pteropus alecto
GGCCCCGCAGCGAGGCTGTGCGGTGCCCGGGGGCTGGGGAGGAGCCAGCCCCAGCGCCCCGTTCTCCTTGGCGGTGGGCTCGGGTCTTCCCGCCCCACCCCTTTTTGTCCGAATCTCGTCTTTCTGGTCCATTACACGGATCCCCCGTTCTCTCCGGTCTGGCTCACTGCTTTCCGGACCCCGCCAGGCCCCGCTCACCTGCTTTGCCCCGGGTTTCTGCACTGACGTTCTGGGTGACGCGTTCGGAGTCTCCCGGACTCCGGGCGTCCTCGTCACTGATCCCGTGGAACTCGACTTGGCAGCGGAAGCGGTTGCGGGGGTTGTGCCAGAAGGTGGCGGAGACCCTGAGCCGGCTGCTCAGACGGTATCTGGAGTCGCTCTGGCTGGGCTGCTCCTTGTAGGCCTGAGGGTCCGTGCTGACCCCGCTCTGGACCTTCTTGCCGTTCACCCACCAGCTCAGCTCCACGTGGTCGGGGTAGAAGCCTGTGGCCAGGCACACGAGAGTGGCCTTCTGTGTCCTGGCGATCTCTGCTTTGGATGGTTCAAACACGGTGACCTTGGGCGGGTTCACTTTGCTCAGGTCATCTGGAAGGGAAGAGGGCTGGTCTGAGAGCTGTCTGGGTTTGGTAGGGGCTGTGCGTGCACACGTGTGCGTGCGTGTGTGTGTGTGTGCACGCGCCCACACGCTGAGAAGAGGGTCGCCATAAAGCAAAATTATGCAGTAGGTCCTATTTGTTTGGGGGTCACCACCTACTGTCCACCCCCCTAGAGTGGCATTATGAATGGCACTGCCTCATATTCTGAGTATGTGATTTGCTTTCTGCTCCATCTTTATAGAAGCTTACCTCTCTGCTTCTCGGCATGTGGTCTGATAGTTACTTAAAGGGCGCACTGGGTTGGAATCAGCATAACAGGCTCCAGATCTCAGAACTGGCCTTGCCCACCAGGGTGACTTTAGGACTGTCATTTCTCTGTATCATTTTTCCTGCTCTAAAGGGGGGAATCACAACGCTGACTGTGCAGAGTGGGTGTGGAGATTACAGGGGCTCAGAGCACCCCTGTCCTCAGCCGGGTTATTCGTATCTGAATCTAAAGGGCTGCGAAGTAAAGAGGAGTCGGGGACAAGGGGATCATTTTGGGACTGGGGTTGTCTTCCGATGACGGTATTCAAATGGCATATTTTCGTGCACTCAGGTGAGGTCACCCTTCTGTATCATGGTGTACTCATGAGAATGTGAGGTTTCTTGACTTTTCTGTGGTTCATTGTCATCCTAGCCATTCTTCCACCTCCAGGTCCCCCCAGAGTTTCCTCAGTTCAGACAGAGAGCAGACTCTCCTTATGTCCAATTCAGAGATTCTTCAACCTTCTCTGCCCCTTTGATTCCAAATACTATCCATACCTCCTTCCTCCCACCCCCAGCAAGCTTCCTAAATAAGCGTCTGAGATTGACAGAGCAACATCTTGCTCCTAGTTGTCCTAAGCCTCCCTGTAGCATCGTGGATGGCCACAGGTGAAGGTGTTCTTGGTAATAGCCACGCAGCCTTCTTGTTGGCTGGCTCATTTCTTTCAGGCCATTCTCCGTTCATTTTATCCTGTTCTTTGCTTTCTATTCATTTTCTTTGTTTGTTTCTGAGCAATTCCATTAAAATGAAGAAAGCTCATTCTTAGGAGAATCTAGGTTAGCCCGGAAGATGGAGAAAATACTCTTTTAACTGACAAGTCACATTTCTATGGAAGTGTAGGTCACATCCACAGGTCACACAGGACCCCATACTTAGAAGGGCCATACGTGTGGTTTAATGACTGCTGTCACCATTTTAAAGTTCAAAACATTTTTTTTTTCTTTTTTTTTTTATCCAGAGCTCCCCTCATTTTCATTCTGAGCTGGTCCTGCCTCCCAATGTGCCAGCTCTCCATCCCTGTAACTCTGACCTGCTAATTGCTATTAAGTCCTTAGGTCTTTATTGGCTGCCCCGGGCCTAAGATGGTGACATCCTAACTAATATCTGCAGTTAATAACCTAACTAATATTTGGCTGTGGTCTCAAACACCCTTCCTCTGGGATGCCACCAGCCCTCCAGGGGTATTATAGATTACACTCTTCTGACTCCTCACCTGGCAAAAGCTCAGTCCTTATTGTAGAAATTAAAGATGTCATTTGAGCCATGCGTGAGGCTCCCCAGTGTTTACTGATGTGAGTGGCAGGACAAACGGAAGCAGGGCCATCCTTACGCCCCGAAGCCCTGTCTACACAGCCCTATGGCGAGGGCAGGTCACTTATCCCTCGTGTTTGTGAGTCCCTGTGGGGTGCGGGCGGGCTTGCCTATGTGGGTGTAAGGGCGTGTACTAGTAAACTTCTGTTTGTGTAAGCTCTGATCGTGAGTTGTAAAGTTTGTCTTTGCTGTTTGAGACCCACCCAGCCCCTCACTCCAAATGTGCTTGTTATTAAATAATCGAGGTGAAGGTGGCCATTCTGGCCTCGACATTCTCATCACCAGGGGACCTTCAGGGTCTCTTTCCATCTCTAAGAGCTTAAAATCCTCCTAGGAATTTTCCTCATCTCACGGCAAAATTTCTGTATTTCAATGTGTGTTTGTGACAAATGACCTTCCTGCACCATCTAGACTGTATGAGGCAGAATACTTAGTGTGAAGACAATGATTTCAGGCTGGGGGAGGGGGAACCCCTCGGGGGTGTATGGACCCCAGTGGCTGAGGTTACTGTCCCCCGTCTGGGACCAGCCACAGGCAGAGTGGGTGCTATACACACACCGTTGGCCTTCAGGGGTCTGAGGCTTAGGAGAGACAAGCGGGGGTTTAAAATGTAATTTTTAAATCCACACTCGTAAACAGTAAATCAACAACCCCGGCTGGTTTTGATGCTCATCCTCACTGACTCATGTTTACCTACATTCTTGGCCTCTCTCCCACTCTGCTTTGCCATTCCATTTTTCCTGCGTTCAGCCGCACCCTCCGCCTACAGCTCCCGGAGCGGAGTCCGCAGGGCGCCCCTCCGGCCCTCGTTCCCCAGCGAAGCAGTGAGAAGCCCCCCCACCGGCCCCCAGCCCGGGGGGTTCTCGTCTTAGTCTTTTTTCCTCCAATCTAGCAGCTCTCAAAATTCTAATAAATCATAAATCCTCTTCTCCACCGTTCACCCCAGAAAAAGAGACACACAGACCCCCCTGCCTCCGCCCGGTTCGCGGACTGTGAGTACCCCCAGCCCCCACCCACGCTTGCACAGCCGACCTGCCGACGGACGGCTCGCCGCGCCCCACATGCGGCCCACCCCCCGCTTCTCCGGGGACCCAGAGGCTGGGGCTGCAAGGCGGGGAGACGGCCGAACCTCACCTATGACCGTGAGCCTGGTGCCGGCGCCGAAGTACTGCTCATAGGAGCACAGAGACCCAGGCCCGCAG
>NW_006434839.1:708974-713620 GCF_000325575.1 Pteropus alecto
CCCCCGAGCCCCGCACAAAAACCCGCGGCGTGTCCCGCGCGGCCGTCCCCGCTTACCTAGCACCGTCAGCCGCGTGCCTGGGCCGAAGTGCTGAGTGTTTTGGCCCACAGCCCCGGGGCACGACACAAAAACAGGACCCTGCCGCCCCTGGCGTCCCCACTGCCGTTCCCGGTCCCCCGGGCGTCCCCGCTTACCTAGCACCGTCAGCCGGGTGCCCGAGCCGAAATACTGCCGATCTGTGCTCACAGCACCGAGGCCCGGGACAAAAACTCTGCTGCTGCCCCGGACTCGGCCAGGTCCCCAGCCACCCTGGACGCTCCATCGCTCCTCCCGCGCCCCGAACCCGGGGTCTCCGGCCCAGGTGCCGCCCGCCTCTGAGCACAGCCCCGAACGGAGCTGGGCAGCTGCCCCCTTTTTCCATCCCGCCCCATGATGGGCTCCCAGATCCCCAGCTGCCCCCCACTTACCCAGCACGGTCAGCTTGGAACCCGCCCCAAAGTGCAGCTGTCCGGTGTTCACACAGCTCTGGGGGCCCAGGCGCAAACCCCGTCTTCCCCGAAAATGGGCCCGGGGGTCCAGCGCCCACTCCCCGAAGACCAGGGTTCACGGGGTCACCCAGGCTGAGCAGCCCACCCCACCCCACCTCCCACCTGGAGGGGCAGGCTCACCTAGCACGGTGAGCCTGGTGCCTGGCCCAAAGTGCTGCTCTTGGAGGAGCACTGTGGGAAGGGGCTGCCAAGAATTCCTTCCCCACCGCCCCTGGCACGGTCCCTTGGCTACCCTCCTTTTCCTTCCTGGCACCTCTTGTCACCTCCAAAACTAGCTGTACATGGTAATGTGGACTCGGCGTGAAGTCATCTCCCCCATTCGCAGTGGAGATCAGCTTGGCCTGGGGGATGATACAGTGGCCGGTGAAATCAGAAGGGGCATTTGGGGTGGGGGCTGCATTTGGGAAGTGTTCCAGGCTAGACTCTGCCCCATGCTGTAACCTCCCTGGCCTTAGCTTCTTCCTCTGAAAACCGGTGTAATGGCTTTCCCACAGGGTGGTTGTGTGTTCTCAATGAATATCGCATATGCAAGAGCTTTGCCAAAGGGCAGGTTTATGAGACGTGTTGAGTGACCATCCCACTTTGCTGCCTTGGCCCTTGACATTCTGGAAGTTGAGTCTGGAGCAGGGAGATGCAGAGGTGTTCACTGAGTCTGGGGCTCTGCAAGACCTCGTAGGGGACCAGCCCCAGAGACCTCTCCCAGCCCCTCTCCCAGATCCGGGGAGCTGCGTGCATTCTCTGGGCTGAGTGGGGGTATTTTCCGAGGCAGGGCTTTTTGTAAAAGCACCTCCTCTACTTGAATCATCGTGGCCCCCCCAGTTGCCACAATGCTACATCACGATACAAAAATGTTTCCTCCCCTCTGGTCCCCCTTCCCCAACCACTGGGCAGCGGCGGGAAGCACAGGTGGCAGAGGTTGGTCTGATCCAGTGGGGCTGGGGAAACACCCACTCGGAGCACAGTTAGAGGGGGGCGGGGTTGGGGTGGTGGGAGAGGGCAGAGAGGCCCCTCCCTGGAACACGCACACTCGGAGGAGATCTTCTATGTCACCGGGTCTCCCCTCTGGGACTCACCGTGCCCACCTGCGCAGACTGGCATTTATAGTGAGGCGGTGAGGGAGGAGCAAGGGGTGGGATCCAGAGAGCAGGTGATGGCAACTTGTGGCACCAGGACAGACAGCCTGGAAACCTCTACGATCCCTTTGCCTCCTGATCAAAGTCCAAGCTCCTTATCCTTCATTTAGTCCACATACTTAATGAACATGTACTGTGTGGCAGGTCTCCCGCTGGTTGCAAGGACACCAGACCATCTTCACAGGGACATATACCAACTTGCCTTGTCAGCCTTAGTTTCATGACTCCTGTCTCTGAACCTTGCACCCAGCTACACGGAAGTACCCAGCAGTACCCCCCGCCTGTCGTTCTGGCTTTTCTTCATGCCTCTGACTTGTCATGACCACTCTCCAACGTGCATAATTGACATCAAGTCTTCCTTTGAAGAGTAGGCCACCTTCTCAGGCTCTCTCGCGATGCTTCCAGGGAGGGATCGAGGGCTAGGCTCTGACTGCCTTTTAAGAGACAGCTCGCATTGCTATTTCAAAGCATCACCTTATATTTCAGCTGTTTCTATCCATGCCTCATCCCCCTTATGCATAGGTAAGCGTCTCGGGGACTGTGACTTGGGTACCTTTATTTTCTTGAAATTTAAAGCAAAACATTACAATACGTGCGCTCGACGAGTGAGTACGCATGCGTATATGTAAATGCGTATATAAGTATGCACATCTATGTGTATATATAGGCACACACAGGTGTTTCGTTAGAGCGGGAAGGCTGTGTGCTGCAGTCTTGCAGGAGGCAGGGGAGATGGCTATTTCAAGCAAACCTTATGGTCATATCTGCTCCCGAATTGTGTCACTTTCAGTTCACTCATTCATTCATTCACTTATTCAAAGATGACTTATTGGGTCCCTACCCTGAACCAAGGTACAACACCATATCCCAAGGATATTATAATAGAACATACTGAGGAGCTGACAGTCAAGTGGCAGTATCAGACAGGTGAAGATGTAGTTCCCGTCAGGTGTGGCAAGTATGAAAGAGGTGTGCACAGGACACTATAATAGCAAAATATAGGGTGCACTTAACCCAGCCTCAGGGGGGTGAGGGGCAAGGGAACTTCAGAGAAGGTTTCTTGCAGGGAAAAGAATCAGCGCCAAACCTTTAAGGATCAGTAGGAGTCAGAGTACTAGATTTTTCCAGGTGGAGGGGGGCACAATGGCCTGGAAGTAAGTAGCTTAGGGGGTTCCGGAGGAGACGAGGGAGGTGAGAGTGGAATAAGGGGGTGGAAGACAATTGTGGGTCTGACGTGCCATCTGAAGGACTTTGGACTGCATCACCGTGGTGACGATGGGACAATAGAGAGCTTTTAAAGGATTTCTAGAAATTGCGATAGGGCTGATCCTTGCTTTTAGGGAAACTTCATTTTCTATTCTCCCAAGAGTGACCAGGGGACATTTGCACACCCACTAATTACTAGAGAGAAGTTGATAGGCAGATTTGTAATTTAAATTGGAAGACATCTCCGCCGAGGATAAATGTCCAAATCAGTGCATTCTCTTCTCAGCTAAGAAACCGAGCTGGTGACGAGTGGAGATGTGCAGTGTACTCATCGAGACAGCAGAAAGGAGCCGATAGATCTAAACCCAGGCTTCGTTAGCCAGGGGGACACGACCACGGGGTGGGTGGGCACACCTGTTCTTCCTCAGAGCCCCTCCGTCCAGGTAGGACAGAGAATTCCAAAGGTCGACATCACCATTTTCCGAGGCTGTTCCGGAGTAAACCTCCTCACACCCCATCACCACCTTTCACGTTTACTTAAGTTTCTCTGAAAAGGTAGAGCGGTGCCAGCCACAGGCAGGGGCCCTGGGTCCCTGAGGGGACTGTACTTCCCTCGAATACCTCTTGTTTCCAGCCTAATTGGAGTCAGTGGGAGTTCAGAAGTGGTACTCAGAAGAGATACGTAGACACAGGACACAAGAGATCAAGCCAGAACAGGCCATTTTTATTGGTTCAGTCAATTTTGGCACACCAGGGTTCCCTTTGGGTTAGGGGGGTTTCGGTCATGAGTGTCCAGCTGAACAAGCACATAGCGGGTAGGTACGGGGGCTGCGTAGAGAGATGAGAACAGCTCTTCAGAAGCGCTTGCTCGGAATGGAAAAAGGAGAACCCATCTTGGGGCCACAACCTCCAGGCTTCAGGGGTCCTTTCTCTTGACCTGAAGAAGAGAAGGTGCTGGAGTCACCGGGAATGGTGGGGGCCGAAGGGAAGCAGGACGGCCCACTGACTAGATGAATAAGGCTCCTCACAACCTCCCTTGGGGTTCAGGTGACCCCAGCTTCTCCTCCCCTCCTAGCTCTTTCACTGCAGTCCCAGAGGTACGAGGCGTCTGCTGAGGCATGTAGGCGAACCCCTTCTTTCTCTCTGCCCTCCTCTGGTCCTGGCAGGGTCTGTCTGCTCCTGGCTCCACGTTTCTGTGTTTCAAGTATCACCTCCAACCCGCCTGCCTGTCCTGCCGGCCTCCTTACCATGGCCATCAGCACCAGGGCGCTGACCAGCACCGCGTACAGCGTGGCCTTCCCCAGCAGGATCTCATACAGGATGGTGGCAGACAGGAGCCCTTGCTGGTAGGACTCTGTTGATGGGAAGGGAGAGAACGTACATATGTACCTGGGAGCAGGAATCTCTGGCTCCCAACCCCCACCCCGCCCCCGTCCCAGGTCCATGGGTTCTCCCTTCTCTGGTTCCAGAGCCAAGACCACGGGAGATGCAGAGAGAGAAGGAGAGGCCACTCACTCGCGGTGAAGCCACAATCTGAAAGAAAAAAGGGGAGGGAAACGGATGAGCAGATGACGAACAAAGTCAGCCTTGTAGGCGGCACAGACGTCAGGCCCAGACTCGAAGAGACCCAGCACTGGCTTCCTTCTGCTGTGTCAAAGTAGCCACATGGTCCCTGAAATTCACGGGCCAGGGCGGCATGAAGCGGGCGGGGCCACACCACGCAGGCGCAGGGCCGCCCAGGCCAGTGGTCAGGGGCCCA
>NW_006434839.1:714158-719887 GCF_000325575.1 Pteropus alecto
GCGGAGAGCGGGTCTGTGAGAGGTCTGTGTGTGTTAGGGGGTGTGTGGGCACACGTGTGCGTGTGTGTGTGTGTGTGTGTGTGTGTGCACGCGCCCACACGCTGAGAAGAGGGTCGCCATAAAGCAAAATTATGGAGAGTAGTTCCCATGTGTTTTGGAATTGCTATTCCATTCTCTGTTGTCATTCTCCCTCGACTTGGCCTCCTCCTCAGTGACTCCATGGATACACCCCGAGACTACATCTTCCATCTCTCTAAGGGGCAGTATGTCCCAATTTTCTTGCATTTCTTTGCAAAGCCTTATACTCAGGGCCTCGTTTGGTGACACATCAGAGGAGTGTATCTGTCTGCCTTTCTTCTTTCTTCAAAGCCCTCTCTGGGGCAAAAGGTAACCTTTTAGACTTGAAATGGTAATCATCAAGTTGAATGAGCATGGATTTTGAGGCAGAAGATTCTCACAACATGATCCAAGACTTCAAATGATCATTTTCCTTTTTTGGCAAGGTGTTTAGGTATTTGTGTGTATTAAAATGAGCCTTTTTTTTTTTGTTTAGAAGAGTCACTTTTCCTTTTGCATCTGAATATATTGTTTTCTATATAGTGTACCCAACTCACGTTTCTTACTATATGTGTATATTTAATGTCACCTGCTTTAAGGAGCCAAGGGCCTCTGGCTAGTCTCCTCTCGGAAGTTTCACATTTCCCCCTCCACTGGGACCCATGGGGCACATGGCAGCTTGTCCAGGATGGCTGTCATCCCATGAAAGACACTACTTATGGGTTGAGCCCATTTTTCCTTCTAGTGTGCCGACAGCCCCCCTGCCAGGTTTAGAATCCCCGCTCACAGCCAAGCTTTGCATTCTTTACAGCAGTGAGAGCTTGGTGACCGGATGCGAACAACCCCCAAAGTCTGAGGGCCATTTTATCAGAGGGTCCAGACGGTCGATCCCTGGGTCCTCTTACAGCCTGACAGAAAAGAGAGGAAAGGATTTCTGGGATTCTTTGGAGAATTCATCTGAAGACACAGAAGGATGGAAGAAACCACATTCATCCCTCAAGCACCTTTCTTTCCAATTTCCAATACCCTCCCTGGCACATGCCCCCATCGGCAAGACAAAGCCTGATCCAGCCCAGTCAATATGTCGAGACCTATGTATCTCCTTCCTTTTGTGTGTCTCTCGCATCCCATCCCATCCTGGCCCTGCTCCTCTGCCTGTCTGCTTCCTCCCCAGCGCACTAACCACCCGTATGCTGGTGCTTCACGATGGGCTCCTTACCCTGTAATCCCAGCTCGGATCCAGGGGCTTGAGAAAATGGCGTCTCCTACCTATTCTTTATACCTAGTCTTTTGCTAAGGCGGCGTAAGTTTCCAGTTGCAACGGTTCATTCAGAAGTATCTCCTCTGACCTCTACCAAGCGCAGTGTCTCCTAGAGACCCCCAAACAGCTCCCCCAATGCCGTCACTTGGACCCCTGACCTCAGGGCTCAGGAGACCCCCTCAAACCACCCCAGTCTCACGGAGCTGGTCCCCCACTGTCTCCTGAGCACCTGAACCACCACAGGAAGACATGGGTTTGGGAGACTGGCCGAGATGGGGAAGGAGGGGAATGAAGGCAGGGAGGGAGTTCTGACCCCGAGGCAGGTGCCCAGAAGGGTGTTGACAGAGATGACAGAGCTGTTCACCAAAACGGAGTGAACCATGCAGGACTGGAGTTAACATGGGAGGGAGAACGTCAGGTAAGAAAGGGAAAGTAAAACAACAGACAGTAAAAAGTAGAGCTGCGAGGCGACTTGGAGAAGGACGGAAAGAGGAGGAGGAAAACGGAGCCCGAAGAGTGAGCGGGGAGCCCACCGCCCAGGAGTCACGCAAACGCCCTGGGCGCGCTCGGGTCGGCGGGGAGGGCGCGCCAGGGCCAGGAGCGCAGGCGGCTCGGAGCCGGAGCCGGTCCGCACACCGACTCCCCTCCCAGGGACGCATCGTCGCGGTCAAACTCAGGACCTCCCCCCGAGTGAAGAATGGGGCCCCATACCTGTCACGGTGAGCCTGGTGCCGGCCCCAAAGTTGAGGGGAGAATTATAGGAACACAGCTGCAGACGGCTGTGGCAAAACCCGCCCGCCCGGGGGGCCTCCCGCCAGAGGGCAAGTCTTAACCCCCTGGCAGCGGGCATGGCCGCCTTTCCCTGCCGGGATTCGTGGCTCTGGACCAAAGGGATTTTAGGACGAAGGCCCGAGCGTAGACCCGTGAAAGGGAGCGGGGAGGAGGCGGCTTGAGAGGCCAGGTGCGCCCGGGAGAAGAGCAAGGAGCGGGCCCCGGACTGGAGACTGAGCGCCAACCCAGCCGCGCCGAAGGGAGGACACGCAGGGCCCTGGAAGCCCCCCAAAGACGTGAGAGTCCCCTCCACCGGGGCCCGGACGGAGAGACAAGAGTCCTGGTCTAGGGGACAGTGCTCGTACTGCCCCGGTCCTTCGCCTTACCTAGGACAGAGAGCCGAGTCCCGCCTCCAAAATGCTGTGCCTGGTTGTTCCACAGTACAACATAAGGGTGGAAAAACCCAGAACGGCTGGGGTGGGGCCCTTCCTTCCAGAAGCTAACACCCACCCGGGACCCCTGGGAGTGACTCGGAGCGCCCCGACTCTCCGAACCCTTCCCCTGCTGTGTTCTCACCCCTGCCCTCCCTGTGCGGTCCTCCTGGAAATCCCACCTTACAATCCGCTCTCCCCAGGGAGCCTCGCGCTTACCCAGCACAGAGAGCTTGGTTCCGGCTCCGAAAAACAGTTTCTCGTTATTCGCACAACACTAAAGCCTGGTAGGAAAACTGCCCTGCTCCCTCCCATGCCTCCTCCCCACGTCCGCCTGCCGGACCACGGCCTTCTGTCTCTTTAGCAGAATTTTAGCTCCAGGAGGAGGCGGTGGTGGGGACAACTGTGCCACCTGAAATGCTGCGGTCAGAGGACCAATTCAGTTCTGTGCGGTCTTCCCTACCCTCCCTCTGGGTCCATCTCCTTCCTGCGTGATAATAATGACAGCTCTGAGTCCAGAGGCTCTTCCATCTGCCTTGGCCATGATGGGGCACCCTCTAAGGGGACGGGAGACGGACAAGGTGACCCCTTCCTAGCTGAGACTATTTGCCTCTCTGGGAGGGGACCCTGGGCTTGGCACGGCCAGGCCATGAAATTACTGGAGATGGAGCCCGTCCCCTCCGGTCTGCATCAAGACAAGAATTCTGATCTTTCTGATAAAAACATGCTTTAACCTAAACCCCCCAAAATGGAAGCTCCGTCTGGACCACTAGCCTTCCTTTCAGACGCCCAGCCCTCCATCCCTGACTCGCTTACCTACAACAGTGAGCCGGCTGCCATCCCCAAAATAGATGGTGTTTCCAGAGCACAGCCTCCCAGATCCACTTCAAAACCCCCCTTATCTGCTGAGCATAGCTGGGATTCGGGAGTGGGGGCGTTGGTGATCTCTTCCCTCACAGAGCGACCAGCCCTGTTTTGGGGCACCCTGCATTCCCTTCCAGAGCTTGCCCTTTCCCCTGGACGGTGAGGGAGGAGGACACAGCGTGGCCTCCTAGGAAATCCAGAGCAAGGACAGCTACGAGCCTCTGCCAGCAATGGAAGATGGACCGATGTCAGGGATTATTACTGACCCCTGCGCCGTCTCCCAGCTTTCCTGTCTGGGGTAATAACCCAGAGCCACCACCCTGCCCTGCTCTGCCCTAACCGCCAAGGCTCAGCCATGATGAGTTCACAGACAACCTCCAGGTGGCTGGGTGGATGTGTGCCCTTACAGCGACCCTCCTCTGAATTCGTTTCCAGACCCAGAGATGACATCTCTTCGACCAGGACCCAGAGCTGCCTCTCACGTTTCGTGGGGTAGAGTCCTCCCTCGCTGTACACCCCCCGGAGAGCCCGGCCTTACCTACAACCGTCAGCCTGGTCCCTGCACCGAAGGTGTAGTCATAATTAGCACATCAGAATATGATCACTCCAAAATGTACGCTTTGGACCCGCTGTTCCCCGCAAGGATCCAGGAGAGACCTAGGGTATGTCTTACCTATGACTGTGAGCCTGGTGCCATTTCCAAAGAAGACTTGAGTGTTCGCACAGTGACAGGGGACAGGGAGGAAAACAGATCTGAGCTGTGGAGAGGAGGGGCTCTGGCTGGTGTCTGGAGGACCCTGGGATGAGAGATGTCCCCGTGTGCTTGAAGAGAATTGTACAGAACATTTTTGACTTTGGGGCCAGAGTTCAGAGGGCCCTTTGCCCCCTTCTCGATTGTCTCCAAGGGTCCATCGAAAGGCACGTGGGCCTGGAGAGGAGGCCAGGGTCCCAGTATCTCTGGCTTCTTTCTTTACAGAACAGGTCACCTCTGGCATGCCTTCTCTCTGACCTTGTATCGTCTCGGGTCCTGCAGGGGTTGGACGAAGGGCTCTGCCCGAGTCCTTCTCCCGTGAGGCCACCAAGGGGTCCTTCTTACATCTGGGCTCTCTGCCTGCAAACCAGTTCTGATCCAGGCCTGTTCTTATCCGCGGCCTTGACTTGACCGGTGGACAGGGATGAGGAGGAGACCCTCAGAACCAAGCCACCCAGGGCTTGTGACCTGGGAGAAATCCAGAGGGACCGTGGAGTGGGGACAGGCAGAAAGGTTTTTGTAAAGGTTTCCTATGGAGTTGAATCACCGTGGCCCCCTGTCCCCACAATGTTACAGCTTTGTACAAAAACGCCCCTCCCATGGGCCCGCCCCTCAGATTCTGAAAGAAACCACCAGAGCAGCTGTCCTCTGAGGGTGCTTGAGTTTGGGGGTGGTGACAACGGCCACGCCCACCCCATGGTGTGAAGTGGTGTCAGGTTCAGTTCTGGGGCTCTCTATTCATACTCTTTCTTTAGGATGTTCTTAGCTCTTTAGTTGTGTGTCTTTGTGAGGCTGCCTGCTTCAGGGGCTTGGTTTTCCCCCCAGCCCGGTAACCACCCCCCTGCAGGCTGTCGTCACAGTGGGGATTAGCCCTGCCAGGAAGCGGAAGCCACTTTTTACCCTGGGCCTGCCCCTGAGGCCATGCCACTCAGAGGTCACTGGACTCCATCTCTTTGGCTCAGCCCCGGACCTCTGGGGGTGGTCTGGAGGGAAGCTGAACGACAAGGAGCTGCACAGCGGCATGGCTTTCCGAGGCGTGGACCGAGTGAGAGCGAGAGCTCTGTGTGTTCCTGAATGGGTGTGGGCCAGAGAAGACCACAAGTGTCCATGTGGATTTCAGGTGTCAGAGGGAGGTTCAGGAAGTTGGGGGACATGGGTGTGGAAAGCTGGGTAAATAGTCTCGGGCACATACAATCACATGGTCGCATAATCACAGTTAACTTTCTTCCTCTTCTCTGAAGGGCAGACACACTTTAAGTTGCCATTATAGGTATTTTAATTTCCCTGCATGCGATGACCTTGAGATTTAACCTCCAGTGAAGGCCTAGATCTCATTTCACTGGACGGTGCTTCCTTTGATCACCTTTCAAATGATGACTTAAAATCTAGAAGTAAAAAACACAAACTTGACTACATAATGATGACAAAGTTACACGGGAAAAGACACAGAATGAAAACATTTTCAGTTCTCATCAAAAAGGCGAATCTTCCCAATGTATGAGAGACTCCTGGAAATCAGCAAGAAGATAATCCTGCAGTCCAATAAAAACAGGCAAAGAATAGATGGTTTAGATGAAAGGTCCAAGTGGTGCTT
>NW_006434839.1:719898-723477 GCF_000325575.1 Pteropus alecto
GTAGGGAAAAATCTTGCAACGGTAAACGTGAACTAAAATTACATCGAAATGTCGCTTTTCACCAGTTTGAGAAAACTGAATCGAGGAAGAACATTCTATTGGCCAAGGTGTGATGAAATTGCACTTTTATGTGCAGTAGTCCACCCTTATCCGCGGTTTCATGGTCCACAGTTTCAGCCACCCGCAGTCAACCTTGGTCTGAAAATATTAAGTGGAAAATTCCAGAAATGAACAGTTCATAAGTTCCGAATCACAAGCCGTTCTGGTTGGTGTGAGGAAATCTGGTGCCATCCTGAGTCATGAAGAACCTCTTCGTCCAGCGTCTCCTGTAGCTGTCCCTCGGCCATTGGTCACTTAGCAGTCGTCTAGGTCATCAGATCAACTGTCCGGGTATCTCAGGGGTAGTGTTCAATGAACTCTTATTTTACTTAATAAGGCTACATTCGCATAACTTTTACTATAGAATATTGTAATAATTTTTCTATTTTCTTAGTAGTTATTGTTAATCTCTTACTGTGCCTAATTTATAAGTTAAACTTTATCATAGTATGTAGGTATAGGAAGAAACGTAGCATATGTAGGGTTCGGTACTGTCTGCGGTTTCAGGCACCCCCTGGAGGTCTTGGCACTCATCTCTCACAGGTAAGAGGGGACTTCTGCACTGATTGTTGGTGGGGGTACAAAATGGTACGATTTGGAAACACCTATAAAGATCACAAATGCATTTGTTTTTTTCACCCAGAAATCCCACCTGTGGAAATTTGTCCTGTAAATATTCGTGAATACAAATAAAAAACGTGCATAAAATATTTGTATTGTTTGGATAGTAAAAATATTAGGGAAAACTCAAGTGCCCATTGGTAAGGGCAAATGAACAGTGAGACATACAGAAAATGGAATATTATTCGATGCTGGAAAAGAATGAAAATGTTTCACATTGTTGCGGAAAGTTCTCTAAGATACATTTTAACTGGGAAAAAGCAATCTACACGATAACATGCCTTTTGTCTAACAAAGGGGGAAAATGAGGTTTATATTTTTGTTTGCTTCTTTCTGCCCAAGAAATGCTGGAAGGATACAAAGGAAACACATAAAAATGATAATCTATTAAGAATGAGTGAAGTAGATAGAAGTAGAGAGGAAGTAAAAGCCAACTTTATTATATTGTTTTGATAGTTGAGCTCTATAGTTATATTATCTATTTAAAATAAAATAAAATTTTCAAAGAAAATAAACGACAAAACAGTGCCCTAAGTTATATTTCAAAATCTACTACTTAAAAAAAAACCTTTAATTTACAAGGTTTTTCTCTTTTTCCTAAGAAGATCAGTTTTTTGGTCCTGAATTTGCTCAGCGAATCTCCATTCACTTAGGAAGCATGTGAAAATGCATTACATCTGAGAGGTCCCCAGGATCTTTTGAGTGAAAAATTCTAGGATTGGGTTTGCCAATTTGTATTTACATGAAAAATCAAGCACGAAATTACCCTGGGTATTTCCATTTTGGTGCCAGGCTTAGGGACCCACTGCTTGTCCCTTTTCTAAGAGGAGGACAGGTGCGACCTGGTGGTGCCACGGGCTGTGTGCAACGGCGTGGCTCTTAGAATTTAGGGAAAAAAGAAAACGGGAAGATCATCTGGATCAGTTAGGTGGTGCAGACTGGGATCATTCCTCAGTTTGGGCAGCAGGGGGCAGGCTTTCCTTATTTTTTATTTAAAAATTTTTTTAGATCTAAGTAACTGCAACCTCAGTGTGGCCACTTGAGGGGGTGAGAAGACTGTGCATAGCGCTCCTGGGGGGACCTGGAGGGGAAAGCGGGGTTATCTGTATGCCTTTCTCAAGGCGTGTGTTGGGATGTGGGGAGGAGATACACAAATAATATCTTATATATGCGTAATTCTTGAAACCTTTGAAGCACGCGAACACACTCATTTCCACCCCAAATTTGTCTCCTAATTTACTCAGATGAAACTGCAACTCGAAGAGGCTAAATGCGTTGCCCATGTCATGCCTGATGAAGAGACAGAGCTGGAACCAGCGCCTCTTTACTTTAGGTCTGGGGCTCCGGTGGGGGCCGTTGCCCCTCGGGGAAGCCCACCGCCCGGAGCCAGGCCCCCCAGGGTCCCACCCAGGCTCCCTACTTGTGTCTGTGAGGCCTTGGGCAAGCTTCCAAAGCTCTTTAAGCCCCAGTCTCTTTATCTGTAAAACGGGGATGATGATAATAACACCTACTTTATGGAGTTCGTGGGAGAGCTAATAAGATAATTCACAGAAGGGTTTATGGCGGAGCCTGAAATAGGGGAAGCGTTAGCTGCTGCTGTTTTCGCGGAGGGTGTGGCCTAGACCTTCTCTGCCCTATCGGTTCTCAGGCTTGAGCGTGGTCACAGTGACTTGGAAGGCTCGTGAGGATGCACGCGTCTGGGCCCCCATCCCGGATGTTCTGACTCAAAGGTCTGGAGTGGGGCCCAAGAAGTCGCGCTTCTCCTAAATTCCCAGGTGATTCAGGTGCTGCTGGTCCAGGGACCCCACGTGCAGAACCATTTTCAGCAAGGCTCTTTCTTTCTTTAATACTCCTAGGTCGTACTTTCTTCTTTCGATCACTGGCGGCTTGTTATATTCGGGGCGTTGCTTGATAACTAGATACACCAGGACGAACAAGACCAGATTTTTTCCCTCAAGGAGCTCACCTTCGAAGGCCAAGGTGGACGCATCCGTATTTACTAAGCGGCGTGAGCACGACTGTGATGGAAGCCGGCGTGGATTAGGAGGAGGGACAAAGGGGCCAGCGCAGGGGTGAGGGGCAGAGGTTGGGGGGCGGGAAGACTCGTCTGAAGTGGGTGAAGGAGCGGGTGGGAAGGGTGGGAAGGCGGTCAAGAGAGACGGACTAGCGGTGTCCAGAGCCAGAGGTCGAGGGGCGTGGCTTGCTGGGGTACTTCTGAGGGCTCAGCAGGAGCAGGGAGGCGGGAGGGGAGGCGAGGCTGGAAACTCAGGCAGGGGCAGGGCAGGGAGAACCCCGGAATCCCAGATGAGGAAGCACTGGAGAACTGATGTGACCAGCAGGACCTCTTTGTACCGAGTGTTGGGAGGTGGGCAGGAGGCCAGAGTCCTCAGGAGCGCGGTGAGGCGGGGCCTGGGCTGGGCGGGGAGGCGGAGCAGCTGAAGGACCAGGCTGTGGCAGGGTGGACCATGGGATGGGGCAGAGCTAGCACGGGCTTTGTGGCCCCGCGCATAAGGAGTCCGACGCCAGATTTAGCATTTGCTGGGTGAGGACCATGGGTAAAACACCCCCCACTTTCTTGTCGGTACCCCTGGAATACAAACTACTCCGGAGGGAAGGGCGAACTAATTATGAAGATGTCTGCAAAGCACTCAGTACGGTGTGCACATATTGGTGTCATTAGGAGAGGTGAACGGAAGGCGAGTTTCTCTGGAGCTTGAAGGAGGGAGACCCCAGGAGCCTTCTTGTCTCCCTCGGACACGTGAAATAGGGGGCGGTGGGCTTTCTGCTGCCAAGAGGGAGCACAAGCTGGGTGAGTAAGAGCGAGTGACAAGGGTACTCAGAAGAGGCCAGAGTGCTCCG
>NW_006434839.1:723494-744086 GCF_000325575.1 Pteropus alecto
TCCCTAGACGGGGTTGCCCTGCTCCTCTGTAAGGGGCAGGACCCCATCTAACCTCAGGTAGGAGGCTATTTCCCAGAGCCGGGGCCTGGAGGGAGCAGGCACACACACAGGCGGTTGGAGCAAGGTCACTTTATTAGCCTAGTGGTGGCAGAGGGACAGGGGTGGGGGCTTTAGTTGCTGGCCACGGTCTTCTTAATCCAGTCCACGAATTTGCAGACTTTGGTGTAGACGCCAGGCTTGTTCTTCTGGGCGCAGCCATAGCCCCAGGAGACGATTCCTTGGAGCTTATTGCTGCAGACCACGGGGCCACCAGAGTCGCCCTGGGGAGCAAGAAGGTAGGACAGGTTTGTAGGAAAGGGAGACTATAGCCCTTTGGCTATAGACTATATATATGTGTAATATATACATAATACATATACATATATATGTGTAATATATATGTGCGTATACACATGTGTACATATATATACATATATACTACACACATATAGACTATAGCAGTCTTGGGGGTTCGCATTCCACTCCCCGGGTCTCAGTGCACGAAGGAGACAATCACCTGGCAGGAGTCCTTGCCCCCCTCCAGGTAGCCAGCGCAGAACATGTTGCTGGTGATCTGCCCAGGGTACGCGGCTTCGCACTTGGCCTGGCTCAGCACGGGCACGTTCAGGCACTGCAGCAGCTCGGGGTAGTTGCCTGTGAGAAGTGGGAAGAGATGAAGGAAGAGAGAAATGGGGGTCAGGCCAGGACGGGGGACGGTAACCCAGGGCTGAACACTGAGGGCGGCCAGGAGAGGAGCCCAAGAATGTAAAACCCCAGTGAGGAGCCGTGAGCCTTCGTTCCCAGCACGACCATCGCGGACCCCTCCCTAGACAGAGATGGCAAGTGCGATGCTGGTCCTGCCTTTCCGTTCCGGGGTCCGTGCCTGCAGACTGTGCACCTCTCTGGTGCGGAGCACAGAACCCCGTGCGCAGTGGGCGCTAGATGTCACCTGCAGACCGGAAGCGAAGGGGAAGGGGACCCTCGGTTACGGGGAATGCTAAGTCGGAGGCTGCAGCCGCGAGGGCCCCACTCACTTCCAGAGCTCAGGGTGTTGCCCCAGCCGGAGACGAGGCACTGGGTGCCGGTGGACGCGCAGGAGCTGGGCAGGGAGATGGTGGACACCCGGCTGTTGAGGGTCGCCGTCGAGGACAGCTTGATCAGCATGATATCATTGTCCAGGGTCTGGCTGCTGTAGCTGGGGTGGCGGATGACCTTGGCGGAGTTGATGAACTGCTCGTTCCCCTCCACCTCTTCGATGTTGTACTCTCCCAGCCTCACCTGGATGCGGCTGGCGGGAGGGAAACGTGGGGAGGGCTCTTCTCCGCATCCTCACCTTCCCCGGGCTCCCGGCTCCTCCGCCCAGGGTGGGGGCGTGGCGACAGCCGGGGCAGTAGAGGGGTGGGGGGCGGTGCGGGAGTGATTGGAGCACCTCTCTGCTTCACAGGTTGGTGGTAGTGGAGCGGGACGATGGTTCCCCCATCTGCTATTTTTTAGCTACCTTTCCCATCCCCCCAACCCCCGGTGTCACACGGGCATGCCTCGTCCTCTGTCACTTTGCTAGGACAGCCATGACTTTCACTTCCTCCCTTCCTGGTCTGATAAGCAAGGTCATTCTGTGCGACCGAATCTGGGGGGTCTCAAGGTGTGGCCCCCCGTACCTGCAGCAGCAGCATCACCTGGCAACGTGTTAGAAGTAGGACATCTGAGTTCCCACCCCGGACCTACTGAATCAGAACCTCTGGGGGTGGGACAGGGCTGCTCCGAACCAGGGAGCCCTCCAGGTGACTCTGACGCCCGAGCAGCTCTGAGGACCCTTGGTCCAGGCAGAGATCCTCAGTCCGCTATAGCGCAGACTCACCAGAGGTGGAGAACACAAAACCAACCTCACCCACGTCCAGACCCCTCTTCCTGAAAACCCGGAGCGATTGCTCTGGCATAGGACCCAGGCATCGGTATTTTTTGAACATGTCTTAGGTGGTTTTACATGCATCCACCTGGCGAAGGTTACTTGTGCAAAGTCCTTGCCTGTTTTCCCGTTAGGCCGTACACCCCAAAGAGTCTCTCTCTGCTTTTATGACCTGTAACCCCTGCTGTTTTACCTATTTTTGGGGTGTGTGTGTGTGAGAGGCTTCCTACGTGTGCCCCTCTTCACCCCACAACTTCTCCTCTCCATCACCCATCTCGCCCAACTCCAGGTCTCCCTTGGGCTGAGCCATGCCCTCCGAGAGGGCTGGCCTCGGCTCCGCGGTCAGGGCCCAGCACTTACGACTTGTAGCAGTGAGCGGCGGACACCACCCACTGGTTACTGATGAGGGAGCCTCCGCAGAAGTGGTAGCCAGAGTTCAGGGACACCTGATAGGGGACGGAGCCCTCCTTGCAGGTGTAGCCCCCCACGATCTTGTCGTCGTCGTCATCAGTGGAGAAAGCAACTTGAGTGGAGGGAAAAGCCAGTTCAGCCCCAGGCGCTGTGGCTGGATCGTGCTAATGAGCATCCCTCGACAAGCACAGCAGTGACAGGCAGCGAGGAAGCACTGCCATCCTTAGCCACTCCCAGTGGATGTGGTTCTCCTAGTCTCTGTGTGTCTGCGGGGCCCGTAGCCAGGGACCCTGCAGGGCTCCAGCCCAGACCTCTCCTGGGGCACCAAGAGGACGAGGATCCACGAACCCCCCTCACAGTGCTCAGAATGTGGTTTTCTCACCCACCCGATGCTTCCCTCTCTCTCGCTCCTCACTCCTCTCTTCCCCACGGCCCTGGGAGCCCCGGATTGTCAGGACGGGTCGGCCTGGCTAGGAAAGTCTCCGGGCTGTGTAGCTCCGACTGTAGCCAGCTTCTCCCACAGCCTGCATCTCTGCACTGGGGCCAGGGAGGGCGGCCCCAGGCCCATCAGGCATGGACCAAAGTAGGCGCCGTTATTGGCCAATAGGATAGGATGATGCTCTCAACCTTGGCTGTAGACACCTGGGAAGCTTACTTAACATTACCTGGGCAGCTTAAAAATTCAGTGCACAGGATACACCCCAGGCCAAATAAGTCAGCATTTCTAGGGCTACGTGGGACTCTGGCATGAGTGTTCTCTCAGCCTCCCTAGGTGGGTCTGGGCTTAAAAACAGCTACGGCGGAGCCGGCCCGGAGTTGTCAGAGCTGAGCCTCAAGTCTCCTGGTTTGTTTCCTGGACCACCTTCGCCTGTCTCCGTTTCCAGCCTGGATGAGCGATGGGGCCGGGAGAGGCGTCAGGCAGAAGGCGAGAGAGGCGAGGCTTAAAAAGAGCCCAGGAATGGGAAGGAAGGTGCGGGCAGGGCAGACGGCGTCTCAGAAACAGGACAGGCAGCACGAGCGGTGGGGCTCATATCTCTGCCCGGAGAGAGGAAGCCTGGGGCCTGAAGCCACGCCCGGAACTCACCAGCAGCTCCCACAACGGCCAGGATCAGGAGAGGATTCATGGCTGCAGAAGTGTAGCTGGGTGGGTGGTGGAGAGCCTTTATACCTCCCAAGGTGAGGGAGAGGGGGTGACCGTGCGGGTGGGGGGTCGCCGCTCCTCCTAGTGCAAACACACCTGCAGCTTTCCCTTTCCCAGAGTCTTGCATCAGTCCTGCTGTGTTTGGCCACAACGTGGGTTTGTACCTACAGGTGATAAGAAAAGGAAGACCAGCTGATTCCTAGAAGGACTCTGGGATGGGGTGAACAGGGGAAGCGAAGCCCCCCTACATATCACAGCTGGGCCTCGTGAAGCTGAAGAGATGAGGGTTAGGAGGAGGAAGACTGACCTAGGGCCCTAGAAACCCTCTGGCTTTGTGGAGATTTATTCCACTTACTAAGGAAGGGCCGATGTTCGTAGCGAACTTGGCTGCTGTGTATCCCAGAGCCTCCTGATAGGAAAGAAGTCTTCTCTAAGTCTACGTCCGTGAGCATGAAGACCCCTCTCTCAAGTCTGAACCAGTGGACAGGAGGGTCAAATCTAAGGCTTTGGGGAACCAGGATCCCAATGTCAAGAGGTGATGAAAGGGAGAGGCAGAGTTCCTTGGGAGTCAGCTGGCTCTCCTTTCTACCCAGGCTTGTGGAAGGGGGCCAGGGTTACGTAGGTGTCTACCTTATGGAGAGGAACAAGGGTTACGTAGGTGTCTACCTTATGAAGGGGGCAAAGGTTAAGTAGGTGTCTGCTTGATATATTTGGGGATGGAAGACCAACACCACATTCCTCCTGTCCTTCTCCATCGGGACCTTGGTCTTTCTCACCACTCACCCTGTCACGGGGGTCTCCTTCAGCCGCCTTCTTGTCACCCCGGGAGTCTGCACTAACGGTGATGAAAATCACCCCACATGCTAGGAGCTGACAGCCTGAGCTAGAATTACGTGCTCCAGATCAGACATTAGAAAGGGTTTGGACGACGGTAAATTTGGGTTCTGATCAGAGAATCAGCAGTAGGCAGAGGGATTAGCATGGGATAAAGGTAAAGGGGTCGAGTACCAGGTAATCGATAAAGAAGAGCGAGGAATTCTGAAATTGTCTACTTTAGATGCAATGAAACTATCGTGCTGGGCTCCGTACAGAGCAAATGTTCCCAGAAATGATCTCGGTTTGGGACCTGCATGGCCGCCAAGACACAGCCTTATAATTTACTGAGGCTATAACTTGGCCAGAGTGATTTGGGGGTACACCAGTGTGGGGCACATGGGGTCGAGAGGGAGCCATGGGGTGTCTCCTGGTGCAGTTCTCCGCATGGCTGGAAGCCAGCTTCTCCCTAAGTGACCCACTGCTCAGAGCTCACCCTCTCACCTCTGACGGGCTCATATCTGGGTGGGGATAGTATTTGTACAGGGCCTGACAGTTTTTAAAGAGTTTCCAGTCACACACACACACACACACACACACACACACACACTGATTTTCATTTGTGTTGAGTTTCAAGTTTGACTTCACAAATGTTTTAATTCTGAGGTATGCAGAACAAAATTATTTCCCTCTATGGCGGATGAGACTAGGGATCAGAAAGATTCTGTCTTGCTCTAAAATACTGATATGAAAATGGCCTCAAGGCTCCAGGAAGACATGGAAAGTGTGAAGCATGAGAATTGCCACAGGTGGCATCTAAAAGGTGGTTTACTTGGGAACAAGTCAGAGGACAAACAAACTACATCCTGATTCCTTCTGATGCTTGTCTCCCTGGCAGCAATAGAAGATTGAATTAATCTTCAAACCTGGCACCTGGTCTCAGAGCCTTACCTTGCCATGGCTCCAGACCCCTCTAGGCCCATCTAAGGCATGGGTGACACCTCTCTCTGTGCTCACAGGTAGCTGACCCAGGTTATGGAGCCTCGGTCATAGGCGATCATCCTGTAATGTTACCAGATATGCTATTTTGTTTTATCACCTTGCTGTGGAGGCTTCACAGGAAGTTCTGCTTCAGAGGATAAGGAGAGAGACTTATTGTAGGTATCAGCGTGCCCTGGACAGGTACGGGGAGGCGATACTTGGTAGGAGACAGGAAATTATTTTGGGACAAGGGGGACATTTTTTGGATTGATGCTTGTGACTCTGATGCTGTATAAAAGGGAAATATCCAAGAGCTGGGGGATTTTCTGTGTCTAAAGCCTTAAGACTAACTAGCCTTCTGATATTTTGGGGTGCTGCTTCTTACAATAAACTATCACATCCACAACGTAGGCCAGTTTTCCTCCAAGTAGCTGGAACCACCTTACAGGCAGAGAAGGTGGGTATAGGTAGAGATAATTAATTACCTCATACTCCAAGTTCTGATGTACAGGATGGATTGAGGTCCACCTTTGCCCCAATTTAATTTGGATAAGTCTGTGTAGCTCTTGGTACCCTTCATTCTGGACTATGGATTCCTTTGCCTATTTTTCTAAGACATCCTGCTAGATTGTAGAAGTGCTCGATAGAGCAAACCACCATCTTTTAAATATGATAATGATGAACCGTTGGTCCATGCTTACTATACTAAAAACATTGTGTAAATCTGTCATGGCCCCTTTTTCACTTTATTATCACAACGACGACCATTTCATAGAGGACAAAATGAGCTTTGGAGAAGTGAAGTACCGTGCTCGAGGCCACGCGGCCGGTCAGGTGCAGAGATGGGATCTGGGCGAGGAAGTCTGACTCTAGAACCTGCATCACCGACCATGGCTTCTTCGGCGTCTCTTCCTCTTATTCTGTCCTCAGTGCAGCCTCACGAGGTAGGCGGCTGATGCCATTTTCTTCTTCTTCTTCTTCTTTTCGTCAATGGAGAATCTGAAGCTCAGAGGTTAAGTGAACTTCTCCAAGGTCACCTGGCTAAGGCATGAACAGATGACACTAGAACCTCTCCCTCTTCGTGCTGAATCTTGAACCTGCCAGTGGTCTGTAAAGCAGCTTTTGCTCAGATTCTGAGTTACTCATTTCTTTTCTTAAAAAAAAAATTACTGTCCTCCCCAAGTGCCCCAGCTCAGGTTCTTCTCCTCAGCTCTGAGTCAGCTCCTCCTAGGGCCCCAGTGTCCTTGGCCACTCTCCACCAGATCTTCAAATTCCAGGTGGTCTTCCCTCCCCACTCCAGCTCTCTTCCTCCTCTGTTATTTTTTTAAAACTATTTTCCCCATGGCACAATTTCTCTTTATCCAATAAGAACTATTTTCTTGACTACTCCAGCCTGGGGGGTGGGGGAGTGTCACCGAATCTGGATAGTGAAGGGGTTGCTCTGTGCCACCCACAACCATTGAGTGAGATGAGGTGTAGACTGGTCATGGCTGACGAGCGGAATGGAGTGGCCTCCGGTCCTCCCCACATCCCTTTTGCTCCCCGCCTGGAAGCCACAGAAGACATGCATGTTTTATGCCCAGAGGCAAGTCCATTTCCGTATTTCATGTGTTCTTCCAGCTTCTGCAGAGGAGTGAATTGGGGAAGCCTCTAGCGATCGAGGCTTTTCATCTAGGTTGGTTTCTGTCACAGACTGATCTTTCTGTTCACGTTTCATTCACTCCTTGTCCCATCCCTGGACCTATGAGAGCTGCTTAAGTGGCTTCAGCGCCTGCTGGAGAGTAAGCAGAAGAAAGCCAGGAGAGAGTCTCGGAGGACCCCCGTGTGGGCTGTTATTATTGTAACAGTCATGACCACCTCAGTGATACTCAGAGTTTAATAAATGACAAGTGTATTTATTTTTCTAAACCACATTCGATCCAAATCGAGCTCCACAAACTCAGTTTGGTGAGAAGCCAGTCGGAGTTTCTCTATGAACTTGGCTTATAAAAACTAGACTGTTTTCCTACAGGCCAACCTGTCCGGGAGCCTCTGCAAAAAGATCCCTAGGTTCAAAACTGAGTGCTTCACCCACACAGGTACCGACACAGTTCCAAGTTGAAGACCATCTACTGCGGGGCCACGTGTTCGAGCAGGTTCCGGGCGTATGCATCTAGAACCCATAACATCTGTTCCCTTTCCCAGCCCTGGGGAAGGCAGCAGAGGGGGCTGGCACACGTGGTCGGGCTGTCTTTCTATTCAGGTATAAGGGTTGAAGCTTCTGTTCCTTCCCTTCTAGTTCATTTCCTTATGGGCTTACACTGTCTAAACTCAAATGCTTTTGTAGAGTTTATCTCCAGGGAAGTCCATACTGCTTGGCCAAATTTCCTTCTTTTCTTCTGAATCCTATTTCTCCGCTTGGTGTGTTAGTTCACTAGGAATGCCATAACACGATATCACAGATTGGGATGGGGGGCGGGGTTTAAACAACAGCCATTATTTTTTCACAGTTCTGGGAACTAGAAGTCCAAGATCAAGGTTAACAGGATTGTTTTCCCCCCGAGGCTTCTGTCCTTGGCTTGCAGATGGACTTCTTCCAATTGTGGCCTCACGCCAACTTTTCCTCTGTGGGCACAGCCCTGGTGTGTCTCTTTGTATGTCCTAATCTCTTCTGATAGGGACACCGGAAAGCCTGGATTAGGACTGACCCTAATGACCTCAGTTTAACTTAATTAGCTCATTAAAGACTCTATGTCCAAATACAGGCACCTTCCAAAATCCTGGGAGTTAGGACTGCAACACGTGAATTTTGAAGGAACACGACTCAGTTCATACACTCAGTAAACATTTCCTGAATTCCTGTGCTGCTCCCGTGGTTTTACTAAGCTATAGGGGGACATGGCCATCGTGGCATTTACCTACATTTGTGTGTATAGCAATGTGAGACAGACAATAAATAAGAATATATGTATATATATAATGTATATATAGTGTACATATAGTTATATCAGACAATGATGATGTCATTACAGTAGGATAAAGTGATAATAGATGTGACTGGTGGCCTGGTCAACAGGTTTTACATTCAGTAAGGTGGTCAAGAAAGATCTGTTTGGGGAGATGATATTTGAGTTCAGATCTGAATGAGGAGGAGCCAGCCACGTGAAGGTGGGGTAAGGAAGGCTGTTGTTATTCCTTGCTGAGTTTATAACAGAAATAAATCGACGCACGTGACCATTGCTTTTTAAATTACGTAACTGTCATTTGGCGTATGGATTTTTACCTTGCCATTGGTTCTGACTGTAAAAACTGATATATAAAAAATGGTCATCGATGTATCGAACTATTCTTATAAAAGTTCATGTAAAGTGTATTGGACAGGAAATAGTATTTATGAAATATTGTTGAGCTAAGACAATAAATTATAAAATTATGTATTGTGTGATCTAACATACTTAAATGAGTGATTTTAATTTTCCCCATTTTAATAATCTGTGCATTTTACAATAACCTGCATTATTTTATAGTTAAAATAGCTAAAACAAAGAGAATCTATTGTAATAATAAATAAAATTTTCCCAGAGAGGACAATAGCTAACCTTGAGGAAGGAATTGCTAATGGTAAAATTTCATGTATTACAGTGAGAAATAAATTTAGGTAGTAACTAAAATAATTGTATGTTTTATCTCTAACAGGTACAATATTATGTACTTTATATGGATAATTTCATCTCGTTCTTCTAACAAACCCTCATTCCTCATTTTTCTGGGTATCATTATTATCCTCATTTTATATATGAGGATATATAGATATGTAGTATAATTCGTTCAAGGTTACGTCCAGTTATAGAGCAGTGGAATCAAGTTTTAAACTCAGATCTGCCTGTTGGCAGAATTCAAGTGTCTAACCATGGTGTTTTATTGCTTCTTAGGACAAACTTTTGCTGGAACATGGGAAGGTGCTTACAATCCACGGCTTATCCATAGGCGAATCCTGACTTCTCAGGAAAATGGGAACTTGAGGCAGGAAGGTAAGCTAGCACAGGACCAACTAGGTCCAGTGGGCATACGTGTGGATCTCTGTGGCCAGTGGATCAGAATGAATGGGAACTGAGCAAAACCCACTGGCTCTCATGCAGGAATAGGAGTGTGACAGGACTTGCTCCTTTATGAAGCCAGGATACTAAGAGCTACGAGCTTAGCGAAAGGGCCAATTAAAAAAAAAAAATTACATAGGCAGGTAACGAGGATTATTACTTTTCTTGGTCTTGATTTGGGGTGAAGGATTAAAATTTTTTTTTCTCTGAATATTCATGGCCACTGAGTTGCCAGCCCTTTGGGGTTTGGGATAGACACAGTATGAACGAGAAGATATATGTTGAGAATTGTAAAAAAAAATGATATCAGGTCTGTTGTATCCTAATTGCTTGACACAGGCAAAAATAAATATTTCCTGGAAAACCCACCTTTATTCCAGGATTTAAAGAATTCCCCAAGATGAATTCGTAAAATCAAATTAGATGATGCACAAGGAAATACGCCTCCTTGAGTGAGAGTCAGCAGAACGTACAAACAAAACCAAATGGAAAACCAGATGTTGGCATTAACAGGTAAACATTCTAAATGGAAGCTTAATATCCTTAACAAATAAAATAATTTAAAGATACAAGAGGAGCAAGATGCTTTAAAAAATGACCAATAAAAAAAGAAAAAAAAAAAAGACCATTTGTACTTGCAAAAGACCCAGGTAGATGTCCTAGAAATAAAAAGTTTAAGTTAAAAAGTCAATTGAAAGGTTAAATGGTTTATTGGAGCTGAGATTTGAATTAGTAAGCTGGACAGTAAGTCTAAGAATATTACCCATAATGCAGCACAGAGAAGCAAAAAGAAAATGTGAATGAATAGTTCAGAGTCTAGATGATAGTGTGAGAGAAAGATGAACAGAGGATAGATCTATACCTCGGACCATCTCTCCTGCTATAAAATGTGGACAACCAGATCTACGGGCTGAAGCTCTGGCCTTTCAAAGGATTTCCCTTCGCCACTACCCTTCAGAAATACACTGTGTTCAACTGCGGTGAGCATTCAGAAATAAAGAACAAACCTATCTAGAAAACAGGCCCATGTTTTCTTCCAACTAGAAATAGGAATTTCCCATGAAGCCTTGGGGGTGATTTGAGGGTCAAAGAGTGAAGCAGAGTAGGTCCCACGAGACTGAGACTTGCTCTTGAAATTAAATTGTCCCTTCTTCCAGCTATGTTTGAGTCTTGATTATATATTTTCCACTTGAAACAGAAAACTCTGTGCTTGTCCAGCTTTACAGTGTGTGGATCAGATAACGTCCAGTTCTGAGTGCTGTGTTGAGTTCAGTAAAGAGCCAGGAGCAGCTTTTCGAAGGCAGAAGGGTTGTTGGCAGGTAGAGGAGAGTATGGTTTAGCACCAAAAACTCTTTACATTTGCCTTGAGACTCTCTAATTAGGGAATGCCAGGTGCATCTCTTTCTCCATGATGGATGATATAAGATAAGCAGCAGCTTATCTCTCACTTAGAGTGGATGTTCCAACATGTCCCACACCTCTGGACTACTCACTCGAAGCTCATCTATGTGGCAGGTCCCTGAACTTTGCAGATCTTACATTGGTCTGGATTATGCATGTGTCACAGTGAGGCATCTAGAGTGCTTTATCGTTTCTGTTTGTGAAGAACAATCAGCATAATGCCATTGGAGCAATGGACGAGTATGATACTAAGATGACGAAGGGCCTTCTGAAGTATATTGGTAGAGAACAGGCTAACTATAGCCTTGGGATAAAATAGTTAAGGGATATTTCTGACTCTGCCAGTTGAAGGCAAACTGTATCTGACTGTCTTTACTGAGCATTTCTAAACACTCTTCTGGAAGCAATTTTATCTTCAGCCTCCCAGTAGCCAATCTTCTTGTCTGTGGATGGAGCCCTCCGACTAGTCCTGCAGAGTCTCCCTCCATCCCCAATCTATACATCTATGCTCATACTCACCCACAAGCACGCGAGCAGCCATCTCTGCCCCAGAGCTGTGGTTTCGCCTCCAGCCTGCCTTGACAGGGTCTTCAAACTCATCTGGATGACAGCTGGGGAGGAGGGAGCTGAGGTTCTTGCTCAGGTCTTTGATCCCTGCCCAGCACTGTGTCTCCAGCGCTGCAGAAGTAAACGCTGCTGTCTTCAGGGCTCAGGTTGCTCACAGTCAGAACGGAGAATGTTAGGTTTGGGCGGCTGATGGGAAACTTGTCCTTGGTAAATCCACTTTCATAAGTGACCTGGGAGCCCTGATTTGCGGTTGCAATCAATGTCAAGCTCTGTCCTGGAAGCTGACGATACCAGAACATCAAGTTAAGTTCGCGATCAGCTTGACACTGCATCGTCGTGAAGGTCCCGTGTTGACAGATGTCCCTGCTTGGCTTTTGAGAGAGGACAGCACCAAACACAGAGCCTAGTTACAGAGAGATAGAGAAACCCATGAGGGTTGACCAGCTTGTCCCCAGGAAGGTCTTTTTACTATTTCCTCCAATATCACGTTGCCTCCCAAAGAACCCAGACGTACTGCCTCCATTTTGTTCTGCCAATTGTTATTCTGTAAGAACCCTCTAATCATCTCCCCATCACCCACCACCCTGACCAAAGGCCTCAGACTCTCTACTCCTCTATTCAGCATCAGTATTAACCCCAGACTTCCCCACAGGACAGGGCTCATACCTTGTCCCAAGAGAAGTAGCAGGAAAGTCAGCATCTTTAGGTGAAGGTCTCTCCTCTTCCCCGAGAAAAGGCACTAGGAAGTCAAACTCAAGTTCATCTTTCCTCACCACTGTGTAGTTCCTCCCCTGCTGGCCCTCTGTTCCCCTCCTGTAGTCTGAAGTCGAGTTTCTGTAGACTGGAGACCAAATTAGTCTGCCCCCTAGTGGAACTGTGTGACTCTTCACTTAGGATGGATCTTCACTGACAAGGCGTCCCAGCATTCAGCTGCCATCCGCCCACCATGCATATGCCACCTCCCATCCACCATGTTTGAGCACCACGTATATGCTACACTTTGGGCATAAAGCAAGAAGGGAAAGCATCATCGACCTCGAATAACTAAAGTTTTAGAATACGAGGGAACCTTATGACTCAGAATTTAACTGCCTGCTGAGTCTTCATTTCGGTTGTCTCAGAGTGTACTCCTTTTTCCTCCTCCAACACATACTCCAGTAAACTGGCTTCTACTCCTGAATTCCTCCCTCCCAATAACTGGCATCCCCTCTCTTCTTGCCCTCTAGGCTCAGAAATTGATCTTTATTGCCTTTTTTCTCCTCACCATCTTCATTTATCAATTAGCAACTTAGATGCATCGTATTTCTATTGTCTCTCATATCTCTTCCCTCATTTCGATCATCCCAGTCATAACTATTTGGTTCCTCTTTACTTAACCCATAGACTTTAGTGACAAGGTTTCTTCTATTCTAATTCAGCTCATTGTGGCCTAGGAAACGGATCATCCCGCTGTAAAATGTGACCGTAGTGCTGTGACCGTTTTCTGTTTTCTCACTGATTTTCCTTATCATGTAACTACCTAAAATATTTTGATTTTGCATAAAAGCTGAGCTGATTTTTTTGAGCACTTACTCCATGCTATACATGTATTGTTTCAGTTTATTTACAAATTAGGCTACTATTATCCCATTTTTACCGATGAGGAAATTCTATAGATATGACATAAAGATCTTCAATAACCTGTCCAAGTACACATAATCCAAGAGTAAGTGACAGAGGCAGGACTCATATTCATGTCTAGGTGACCCCAAAGCCCAAATGTTGCCATCAATACTATCAAGGGTTGCCTGACTTTCGCAGCCACTGGTGCCTTAGTAGAGTAGAATCTGGTGGAAATGAAGGAATTCTAGAAATTCTTGCAAAACGAACCTACCTTATTTCTTTGATTCTGAGTTTCCATCTATTATATATAAGATGTACTGTTATAAATATAATTGTTATTTTTGGATGGTGGCTGATACTACTACCTTAGAAATGAACATCGATTATAAGACTTACCCATACTTCAGAAAAATAAAACTGAACAACACTTTACCTCATAACAGAAGAACTGTGACATGGTAAGGATAACAACATTTCGGTAACCCTTTCCAATGGTGTGTGTGTGTGTGTGTGTGTGTGTGTGTGTGTGTGTGTGTGTGTAGCTTTAACATCTATGGGACGTGCCAGAGACAGTGGTTCAAGATAAACCCTGTTAACTAGTGTATTGTAAAGGTAGAGAATACTCCATCTTTTTCTTGATATCTACAAATACATTACAAATTTTTAGTCAAATATATCAAACTTTCTACAATAATAACTCAAAATCTTTTTCCATTTCATCTAAATCTTTCGAAAATTTACCAAATGACCCTTCTTCTTCACAGAATTCCCAATCTTTTCTACTTATTGATATTCGTATCATTTTAATGTATTTATCGAATTAATACACGTACCTGGTTAAAATTTCAAAAAATACAAAATGAAGAGCAAAAAGTAAGTTAGCTTTTTCAGAAGCAGCGAGTCAGCAAGTTTCTTATATATGTTACTAGAAATATATTCCTGGCTTGTTCAAATTTACATGTATCTGATTGGTCCTTTTTTTTTTTTTTTTACACAGCCCAAATAGTCCTATACTTTTTTTTTTAATTAACAATGTATTCTTATCACTATATTTATGAGTTTAGTTCATATCGGTACATACAAATTTGCCTCGTTATTATTTCTCATTTTATTATGAGAATTTTCAAATCGCTATAGAAACTTAACGTAATCAAATGAATGTGCATGTGCCCACCACCTAGATTCCACCACTTAGATCAAGCTACCTATTGCTTTATCATCTATCTGTTCATCTATCCAATTTTTTGATATTTTTAAAAGTTAGTTGAAAGCATACTTCACCCCTAAACACTTCAGCATGCATATAATTAACTAAAGCTTAATATTAATTTATGGTTCCTACTTTAGGTAGAATTTGCATGCAATTAAATACACAGTTCTTCAGTATCATCAAGTAAGTTTTGACAAATGCATATGCCTGTAAAATCTACCAAGATTTTTAATACCCTTTCCATTCTCTTGTATTCTCAATAGAATAGTAGATGTTTCTAAAAATAAATCAGATACTTTCTTCAGAAGATTGTGAGTATGGATAAAACCTTACGAATTCTTACCACTTCTGCATCATAATTTATTTCTTCCCTAATGAGAGTTTTCCAACAAAACAGTGACCATTTAGAGAACCTGGAGAAAGATTTATTTTTATCAGAGTTTTTCTGTTTTTTTTTTTTTTTTTTAGACTGAATGAACAGAATTCAAATTTCACAAACTTTCTCTTGAATCAGCACATGGACAATAAAATTTATCTAAAGGAATTTAGAATGTGTGAGCGCCCTCTAGCGAAATACCAATTTAGAGCAAAAACATAGAGCGAGGTGGCTAATGTGTCTAGTAAGAGGGACAAGGATAGGAAAGTGAAGGAAAAATTGACTTAAAAGAAATGGTTGGGGTAGAGTCTCATGAGGTTAGGTTGGGGACAATGCGCAAAGCCAGGGAGGCTAACTTCAGAACGGCCCCCAACTTGGCGACTTATGCTCTCCTGGCCAAGTTGTCCAGGATGTGGTTCCCCTGGGAAGTGGCCACCTGTTTTCAAATTGCCACAAGAGGTTGTGCTGTAGGAGCCGGCGTAACTCAGCCGTGAGCTGGGCTCACTTCCTTCACACACGTGCCCTTTTTGTGCAGAGAGGATGTGGCCGTGAAGCAGTGTGGATATACTGCACAGAGGTACACGGATGTCTGGTTGGTGCTGGCAGACTCCAGGGTCAGGGGGAAGCTCTCCTTCTTCTCCCTGGAGACACTGTACCCGTGAGGGAAATCACCTTTCTCCTTACTGTCAACGCCGTAGGAGACGTGGAGCAGCCTCAGCCCCAGACCTGGGTCTTGCCTATACCAAAACATTCTGTCGTAGCCCATATTCTGTGAACATTCAATCAGAACTTTCTCTCCCATTGTTTTGACCAGATATTTTGGGGTTTGGGTTACTTCTGTGTCCATGAGACCTATGAAAGAAGGATCAAAGAGGTGAAAAAAAAAAGTCATCAAGAAGCCGATAAGGAAAAAAATCTTGTATCCAGGGTCTAGAAATAATGAGACATGGGTTTGTCGCCAACTCCCCAGACTTACCTACTCCCAGAAAACAAAAGACCACATGACAGAGGAGTCTGAGTCCCATGGCAGGTTCGAGGCAAAAATGAGTCTTTTCCCAGACTACAGGCTGATTGTCTATGATGTCATTGTCCCTGCCCACACTCACGATCCCTCAGCCATCCTTGAGATTCTAGTTGAGATTCTAGAGAGTTGAGCAGGGCTAGAGTGAAAGTCTCCCTTTTCCTCATGGGAGTGTCTGTGTGTGTGTGTGTGTGTGTGTGTGTGTGTGTGTGTGTGTGTGTGTGTGTGTGTAGAAAAAAGTTAACATAGGAGGCCTAAGATAGCTATCTCAGAAGGACCTGCTTGCAAGGTAGGCACTCGGCTTGCATCTGGGAACCTGCATTTTGGGAGTCTTCTCACTGTTTGGTAACTCCTCCCTTTTCCTCATGGGAGTGTCAGTGTGTGTGTGTGTATGTGGGTGTGTGTGTGTGTGTGTGTGTGTGTGTGTGTGTAGAAAAAAGTTAACATAGGAGGCCTAAGATAGCTATCTCAGAAGGACCTGCTTGCAAGGTAGGCACTCGGCTTGCATCTGGGAACCTGCATTTTGGGAGTCTTCTCACTGTTTGGTAACTGGTAAGTGTAGTTCATCATGTCTAGATTGCTTGCTCAAAGCATGTGTTTTATGCTCAACACCCAGTTTGCTCGTTGGAATCTGGGATTTTGGTATGTGCCAGGCAGAGGGTGCCTACGAGATCCCCTCTCTAAGTTTCACAATACTTTTGTAACAAGGACCTCACCCAAGCAGAGCCTGGCCCTGCTTCCCTAGTGGGAAGAAAAAGCTACAAACTCTAGTGCCCTTCTGACATTAACCGTCAATCCTGTCCCCCGGAATTCTCAGGGACCCTCTTAACCAGAAGTGGCCAGAAGAAATAGGTCTGGCTTCGTGTTCCGGTTCAAGTTCTGACTTCCTGTCGCGTCCCTCAGTGACCGGCTTTAGCGTGTAGGAAGTTTTACGGGCTTTCCAGCAGGTCCTTGCCATCCTGAGCGCATCTTTGCATCCAGGTTGGCATCCTATGTTGGAAAGCATCAACTGTCCCTCAGTCCTCATTTTTACATGACCGTCCTGAAGTCCACATGCAGTGTGCTGAAAATGTTTCGTCGGAGATGTTTCCGTTCCAGTCGTCACTGATTTGCCTCCACCGACGTAGGTACATGGAGAGATGTGACCGTTTCCATGGGCAACGGGCTAATTCCTTTTATAGCACACCTTCACCTTCTGTCACCTGAGTTGACAGTGGAGACACGATGGTGCCAGTGCCCACGTGTGCAGGGCCACCCGGCGATGCGATGGGACAGTGCTGGACCGACGGGGCAGTGGGCATGGCTGGCCCCGGGTTCGAGCAGTAGCGGTGCATCGTCTGCAGAGAATTAGAAGAAGGAGGAGGACTAGGAGGAGGAAAATATTAAGAGATGTCGCATTCGAATGCAAAACCAATTTTACAAGTGCATTTTCAAGGTAACCGGGGATTTTGTATATAATATTAAGGAACTGCAAATAATTTTTTTTCTAGGTAAGGTAATATTATAGTTACATAAAAACACATCTTTATTTTTTAGAGCTTACTAAAATCTGGAGTAAAATATTATGATGTCTAGAAATTGCTTTAAAATACATCAACTAAAAATGTTGGGAATAGAAAAAGGCAAGTTAGCCACATGTTAATTATTGACTCTGGATAAAATGGCTTATTTTATGATTCTCTCTGCATTTGGGATTGAAAGTTTTTATAGCAAAAAGCTTGAAAATGTGCTACCAAGAGAACATGGAAAGTACAAATTATTTTCATCTAATGCTTTCATCTAACCTTCAACATGCTTTACCATAATGTTAAAATGTTCCATCTTCTATAAAGTAACCAGCTTGTACTCTTCAAAAGTGTCAAGATTACAAAAGACAAGACGGTCTGAGGAACATTCTAGATTAAAGAGTTAAGGGACACAACAACTAAATGCAAGATGTAATTCTGGATTGGACTATGGACCAGAATCTATTTTCCTTCTTGCTATAGAGGGCATTATTTTGATAACTGGCAAATCTGAATAAAGTAATGCATATTGATATATTAAAAATAATAAAACCCAAATGAAAATTGTTCTGCTTTTATTATCACCGTGTACCAGAAATTCTAAACCATTTCGGTAATAAAAGACTCCTTCCATTCAATATTTGTCCTTCTGTGACTGGCTTATTTTGCTTAGCATAATGTCACACACCCAGAAGCAGAGAGAAGGGTGGTGGTTGCCAGGTCTGGGGTATGGACAGTCGGGGGGAGAAGGGGAAGAAGGGGACTTGCTGTTTGACACGTGTGAATTTTCAGTGATGCAAGGTGAGTAAGTTCTAGATTTAGACACTGTGCCTATAGTTAATACTGAACTATATATTTAAAATCATGTTAAAAGCTATCTTGTTAAATGTCCTTATCATCAGCAAAGCAAAAATAAAACAAAACAAAGCAAAAAACCCTCACAACTCACCAGGTGAACCACTAATCCAAACAAAATGATCAGATATGGACACCACTATGCGACTTACATATTCCAGTAAAGTTTTACTTGTAGTTATTCTACTGACATTATCTATTAAAATTTCCTAATAGTATATACATTTTTGAAGAAGTGCCTACATACAACACGAATCAATCATAACCACAGAACAGTTTTTATGGTTTTTTTTTTTTTTGCAATTATATAAAGTAGTCAATCCTAAACATTCAGATTAAATCCCTTAGGCTGACATTATTGCAAACATCTAATATTTAATCCAACAGACTTGACCTTACTGTAAATCAAGCATGGTGACACAACTACTAAACACGGAAATGCTTTGAACCTCAGTTTCACTGGGTTATTTACACAAAAGGTTTAAATCAATAAATCATTCATATCTCTATTAGAATGGGTTCTCCTGTTTTTTTTTTTTTTCACAAGATGTGTAAAGTCTGAAGGCCTCTATTGTTGGTGAAATCTATAAATATGCAACGTAATCTGACATGCTTAAATAAAAGATATTGGACTAAGATTAAAATTATTCCCTGGCACATAGAGGTAAATAAAAAGATTTTCCCCCCATGCGAAAAAAAAAAAAAGAATAAGATCACTTCCAGAAAAAACCTTTTATTGGCCTAAGTTATAAACAAGTTCTATGCTTATATATATATAAACACACACATCTATGTGTTTGCATGCGTGTGTAGACATATATACGTGTATGTGCACACACACGTTTGTGTGTATAATTTATTGCCCGACAAGAATTGTTTCTACACGGAAGTGATTTGGAGAACCTCCGTTTCCCATGTCACACCCTGGCTCAACGACAAATCATATTTCAAGAGTAAGTTCCTTGAAGTTTTGAGTCACTCACGCGCCTCTCCCCAATTCCCCAATGCCTCTCCCCAATTCCTGCCGCACAATATACTTCTCTATTAAACACGAGATTAAAATAAGCTTAGTGTTTGTCAAGATGAAGAAACAGAACTCGAGTCACTTCAATTCTGTCATACTGTGTGACCAGTTGGAGCTTATTTATGTTTAAAATTTTAAGTAGTGAAAATAGTATTTCCTGTGAAGTACAGGCTTTTTGTTTGGTAAGTGCAAATTTTGGTTCATACAGAAAATATTTTCTTGCATTTGAATGAGACCTTTAACAAGGAGAGGTATTAATGTATTCTCATGTTGTAATTGTTGGTTATTTTTAAGTCTAAAGGACAAATCAAGAGTATGTTGATTATTAGTGATTATTATATGAATATTAATGGGAATAACATTACTGCATAGAGGAGGTAGATGCTAAGACATTATTTGCTTTGGCAAGTTAAATACACTTGTCCCATTTTAGGCAGGAGGCAAAGGATTCTGGACCTTTTTCTTAGCTGTTATGAAGAAGAGAAATTTCAAACTGAGAGATTCTCAGGGAAAGGTGACTTCCACAGCATCTCTGTCACCGTCTCCTTCCTTCCTCAGAACAGAAACTTGGTGGCAGAGGGTCAACGTCCCCATTTCGAGCCCAGTGTCCCCAGAATCTCCCACGAAGGGCCTCTCCTCAAGCTAAGTCCCCTCAACCCCCGGTCATCATGGCTCATCCCTGGGGCTGGAGAGGATTGTAGAGTCTGTGGCTAGAAAATTCTGTCCCTTGATGTGTGAAGAGGAGGGGAGCTTTCCAGAAGCAGGGCATGTCTAGAGCAGTAACTGGCAGCATTTATGCTTGATGAGAGCATCAGCCAAGTGACGGGCTTGCCTCTTAGAGACTTTATTCCTCACGTTGTTATCTAAGCTGCTTATGAAAAGGGCTTTGAGCTGGGGAAGAGAGACAAGGAGGATGAATCCCGAGTAAAATTCTTGAAGCCGTCTTAGAATCCTTGTGTCCATATTTATGGAACACTCGCGATGTGCCAGGGACTGGGAACGCAGTTGTGGATCATGGAGCTTCCGTGCCATTCAGCATCCGGCGCGTAACGCGTGGCGGTGGCTTGCCCATGCAGAAATGGAAGGGCACGTTGCCTTAAACCAAAGAACAGGAAGCCCCAAGGAGAGATTTTTATCAAATGACAACAATACAGTGAGACTATTGCAAAACCGAGGTGCGTAAAAGCTGTGCTGTGTGTCCAGGAAATGACCGGGGACCTCCTGGGGAACCTGGGGAGCCATCACGAGATCTGGATGGCAAGAAAGAGTTTGCCAGGTAGACCTGGCAGAAGACATGGCGTGTGTGATCGGATGTGATCTGGGTTGGCAGGTGGTCATCGCCACTGAAGGGCAGTTGCGAATTAACTCTAAACGACTCCACATTAAGGTGCTGAGCCCTGAAGAAGTGAAATCCAGGGGCCAACGCCTGAAATTAGAAAGGCAGTTTGCATGGAGAGGGAGTAGGACTGGACAGTCGAATGCCGTTGCAGGTGAGGGTGGTGGGGAGCAGGGAGCTGGGAGCTGGCCGGGCTCTGCAGCGGGGCCCCGCAGACCACGAGAGGGAGCTTCCTCTAGCAGGAGGTGCAGGGAAGCCGGGTTTATATCAGGTGAATTCCGATAAGGAAGGGCATCATCGTACCAGCAGAAGCGAAGTAAGGGAAAGA